>NC_091673.1:28137045-28440075 GCF_042453785.1 Malus domestica
TAGAATCATATCTTAGAGTATTCTCCTTCCACCATGGAAGGTCAGAGATCCCTTGTTATGCATTCATATGCCTACATGACTAGATAGCTTGACCCCAACAATGCCGTGGACACTCCGATGGAATACCGTTGACATGATCAAAGATCAAAAACCTAACCATTAGACATCTATGATGCCTCAGGTCAAAGGACTACTTTGCATATTGCAACTTTCGAGTTCTTACATGACATGTATGTTCGAACTCTCTTTTGATCGTTGTTCAGTGTACTCGATTACTCTTTCGAGCACCTATGTGTTTGTCTTAGTGTCCAACACCAAATGATTTGAGACTAGTCATACTCACGCTTGAGTCAACATAACACATACTAGCCTTAGCGGATTGTTAATGCCCAATCGGCAATCCTATGGCTAGGAACGTTTTAGGAATGAACATAAGAGAACGGTCTCGATAATCTAACTCACTTAGATCACTTGTCTCTTAGATCAAATACATCCCTAGGATTCCCTTATTGCTTAAACACATGATACAATAAATAGTGATTAACAATAAGCTTTGCCCTTCATTAAACATATAAAAGTTTAATACATTAAGTATTCCAAAAAGCTATTACATCAAATGAGTGGCTTTGTGGGCATACTTCCAACAACTAGGTTGTTATATTTGTTGATTACTATCTTGTCTCTCAAAGAACCCATTCTTTGAGTTCTATCTTTCGTTCATTTGCTCTATCTTAGGCAAATCCTGGTGTAGGATTACAATGAACTACCCAACAAACAACATTTGTTAGTTGGTTTATAGAAGTGATATCCAAATGTTAATTTAAGGATACCCACAAGATAATTCTTTAAACAAATATTGCTTATTAGCACACAACCCCAAATCATAACATGATTAAGATTTGTCTTTCTTTCCAACTACATCTTATGGAATCATGAAAATTTTGGAAGATCTTCTAATTGACAATCATATTGTCTTAGAAGCATATATCCTATATATGGGTAATTGATAACATCCAACGAACTAAATCTTATTCAAGTTCGTTCTCCTAATGGAGAAATCCATTATCTTTTGATGCTTCTTTCCTTGATATTTTTCAAGGAAACTGTTCTAAAGTGTTATCTTTCCTTGGATCAAATCTAAGGAGGTAAATACTTGAGACGTCTTACTCATCAACTTACATTTCTTGAATTCTTTGAAACCTTTTGCAAAGTATTCGGACTTGTGTTTATTCAGAATAAACTATAGTCCAACCGAGAGCGATCTTCGGTGAATGTCATACAACATGAGTAGTATTATGTTGTGGACAAGTGCCACTAACATCTAAGTGAATTAACCTCAACAACTTTGTGATTCTTTCTTCTTTCAAAAAGAATAAAGATTCGAACATTTCGCCTCTATACAATTTTAATAAGAAGGTATTGGATCCGGATCTAACGATCCAAAGCATCCATCTATGACCAACTCATAATTTATGTTTTAAAGGTATCACAACTCAGTTGGGATTAGTCACCACCTTGCAACCTTTTGGGTTTTAAGCATCGTTATTTTCTAAACAGTTAACACTACCATATCATCTCTACTATAGAGACAATCAATTAGATTACAATAATCTAATCATTCATTAATAAAGAACAATGTTTTGTCAAACAAAACATTCATCCATCCCTTATAGTGATGGAATTAAGTTCCTTAAAATTGGAATGTAAAGACAATCTTTGGTTTTTCCAATTTCTTTGGTAGTTCATATGAGGAAGTAAGTACCATCTGCTTTCGCAGAGATCTACATTTGATTCACGTTCCGAATGTGAAGTACTTTCTCTTCTCTCATTAATCTTCTACTTTTTATTAGCCACACTTTTACAACAATTGTAAAACATAGTTACTAATACGGAATCAAGCATTCAAGTAGAAGAACCAACTGTTTTGAACTTTTCAAGAACAATTTACAACACCTTCGAAAGGTGTGTTCTTGACACTTGCAAGACATTTCTTGCAAATACCCCTTCCAATATCCATCATTTCATAAAGAAAGTTTGTTCCCTTGGAGTTTATTTCGCTTTCTTCATTTGACTTCTCCTTTGAATACAATAGTTATGGTCCCTAAACTCCCACTATCTCTCTTGAAACTTATTTCAATTGTGTTATACACATCAAACGATTTGGAGAGTGTGTGGTTATTGTTCACTATATAGTTTACAATAAACTTAGTGAACTATTTGGATAGGGACACAAAGGTGAAGTCCTTGCCTAGTTTCCATTTCTAGAAGTGGTTTAACACTTCAACACTCAATGATTCAAAATCATCATAAGTCCATGTTGATGGACTATTTTTGTCAACCAACCATTAAGTTCTAAACATAATTACAAACTTTCAAGAGTTGTTCAAGGCAACTCTCATTTCTTCATACAACAATTTGTAACTGAAGAATTATGGCACATAAAGTGTCCATGCCTTTGTGCTTTCTTCTTAAGTTCCTTGTTCATGTAACAAAGAAACAAGCACTAATGTTTGCGTTAGTTAAGGGTTGTTCAAAGAAACTCTTATTTCTTCATACAACGATTTGTAATTGAAGAATTATGACTTTAAAAGTGTTGTCCTCTTTATGATAGACTTATCCAACATGTTCTTCCAATGGTACATTATCAATAGGAAGATTGTGAGGATGAGACTACTTAGGTACATATACAATCCATTTAAGACAATCTTTGGGATTGTTGTACCAAGTCCGGAAACTAAAGCGTTCGGCTTTTCTTTGTCAAGTTTTGGATAGCGTTTGCAAATATATTGGTAAACAAATACATAACGAATATAAATTGATTGATTTTAAGCCATTTGATTCGGGTCTTTAAATCAAATAGCACCACCCACTATTTTTGGCAAATTCCATATCCCTCAATGGAATTCGAGAGTTATGTTGAACTCTTAGCGGGGTATGGGAGGCTCACCATTACCAAGCCCACCTCAGAAGCATATCATATTGGCTAGCAACAATAATGATGAGAGGATAACGCTTTAGCCATTTACAACTTTTGTAATTACCCATCTAGTTTGGCCTCTAGAGAATGATGTCTCAGAAGAATATCATATTGGCACCATTGCACTTAGTTAAGTCATTCCCACCATGCTAGTTCAAGTAGGGGTTCAAGAATGGCCTCAGAAGAATATCATATTGACCATACTCGTTGCCTACCTTCACTTCATCATATGTTTATAGGCTTCTCCTGAATGTAAGCACATACTTTGCATACCCCAGAATTGGACGAATACGGTGTATGAGTCACAAACGATTTAAGCCCACCATGGTGGAAGGCCACGAAAGAGTGTTCAAAGCACTCTCACGCTTATCAACTTAATAATAGTTTGGTTGAGGGTTTTAGGTCTCGTCATATATAAACATTCATTTTAATCTTATTAAAACAATTTGGTTCTATTACAACTATTGGTCCATGTGATTGATTTAGTAGTATATAATACTCCCACTAAGCTTGTAAAACGGTTTTTAAAGCAAGAGTATATGGTACTACTAACATAAGGTTTGCATTCATTGATGGACTATATAGTTGCCTTAGGGCCTTAGGATGATTATGAACCTTTGATAAGATCCAACACGAGCCAAGTGTTGAATCTCGGTCCAGGGATGGTGATTGATTTTAGTTACGCGTTTAATCACATTAAGGCGTGTTGTCTTATTGGGTGTTGGACCCACTACTCCATTTTCATGCATATCAAATAAAACAAGAAAGGAGTTCTTCAAAGTAAAGATGAGCTTATGCTCTTTACAACATTTGAATAGTACAAATTACTTTAAAGTAAAGAAGAGCTTATGCTCTTTTACAACATTTGATCAAATCAAATTACAACCAAAATCTAATCTACACATTCCCATGGTTCAAACAAATTTGAAACGGCCTTTCACATAGCTCAATTATAATAGGCTTAGGTTCATAATCACCCTTTAATTAATTAACACTTTAACTAATTAAATTGAATGCAACATTTTCATTTGGTTTTTGTATCCATAAGATTGATTTAAATGGAGCTAAATGAAATGAAAATCCAATTCTCATTTAAAGAGACAAAACAATTTTGTTCTCCACCTAATTTGGGCCAATATGCAATAACCACAACTTATTTGGGCTATAAAGCAATTAACCTCAACTTTTGGGCTATATTGCAAAACTTTTGGGGTCACTTTGTAAAAACACAAAAGTCCACTACTTCATGTAATTACAACTAGAACCCAAAATTTAAACAATGCAAAAACTTCATTAAAGGAGCAAAACAATTTGTCCTTTAGCGTTTTTGGACCTAAACGTAAAAACGTAAACTTTTAGGCCAAAGTGCAAATACACAAAAGTATCAAAACTTTATGTAATTGCATAAAAGCCCCAAAAGTACTCCCACTTGAGGGAGGGCCGGTTTTGGAGAAGGATTAGAGTGATGTGTGTGTTGATTTGTGAGTTTTGACATAAAGCATGCAAGTGGTGCAAGTGGTGTGTGTGAAAGGGAATTAATCCTTTCACACCCACCATTATTTCTACCACCATTTAAACAAATATCTAACACATTAAATCATTTGAAAAACATAAAACATAAACTTTATGAAATAAATCAAAACTTTGAATCAAAACACAAAACTTTTTGTTCTTGGCAAAAATGTCAAGAACAATGAAGAACATTCATGAAAAACCCAAAAAAATTCCATGAACATTTTTACTCCAAAAAACATCCCAGAACCATTCAAACTTTAGGGAAATAACATATAACCAAACTAGGGTACATAGGGGTTCCAAAAGTCACTTGAAAACACTTTTAACAAGTCAAACAAGAACCCAAAAATCCACCCTTTGGATTTGGCCGAAAATTCCCAAAAACATGGCACCAAATTTTAGCTCCAATATTCATGCTCATAAGAACTACATCTACAACATTTGAGATGGCAAATTTTCTAACAAAATTTACATTCAAAGAAACAAGAATAAAGCTTGTAACATATTACAACTTTTAAATCAAAACTATGAACTACAAAACCCAAAGGGATTCACCAACTACTAGACCTAGGCTCTGATATCACTTGAAGGATGATTTTGTGAAAACATGTTCATTTGAATAACATCTATAGCATGCATTTAACAATTAAAAGGCGGAATCATGCTTGCATGCATTCAAAAACAAAACATTACCCATGAAATTCAAAGCCTAGTAGATTGGTGAACCAAGACTCAACTCAAATCAAAGTGAGTTGAGAAATTTATACCTTTGTAGATTCTTCTTTGCATAAGCAAAGGCTAATCACCCAAAGAGAGGGCCTTCATTCCTTGCTTCTTAGATCCATGGTTTTGGATGGAAGAATATGGTTCTCCAAGTTCCCAAAATTGAGAACCTCTAAGTGTCTACACCAAGGTTAGATTGGAGAAGAAATGAGTGACATTGGAGGAGTGGGATTGCTAGCTAATCCCTCCAAGGGGGCCGGCCTCTTTAGAGAGAAAGGAGAGCTTTGTGTTCTCTCCAATTTCCTAAAAGAAACCCTTAATGAATTTTAGGCTATAAAGTTCTTTATATAGTCACTTCTTTAAATGACCTAAAGAACCAAAAACGCTAATTCAACACACATGGCCGGCCACATAAGGGATTTGGGCTTTTGGGCCTTTGTGAATCTTTATTCATTAAATTGTCATACAACTTAAGTCAATGGGCTTGACGTTCGAAGCCCATTGGGCCTTAAGGTCCAAAACTATCCCGAGGTCTTTAATGAACTTATTCGTTTGATTAATTAACATATTAATTAATCCTTGCCATAAATAATTAAACCATTTAATTATTCTTACTCATCTCCATTGTTTCTTCAATCTCCACCTTACACGATGTACGATCCATTAGGTTCCTTTTAGCGAGGCAGTGGGCGATTAAAACTCTTTCAAATCGATTGTGAATTGAAACTTACTTTCAATTCTCCCTTTAGTGTTTATACACGTTTAAGGCTTCCATAAACCAAGAGAGACACCTAGCAGCATATCATGGTTACCCAAGCTAATCAGAAGAGGTGGAGAACCTATGCAGTTTAAGATTACAAATGCAATACGGTCTTTCTCTAATACAATACTCTTGACCACATTGTTTGGTTTGATAGTTTATTCATGTCTACTATCCAATGTGATTCGTGTGCTTATATGATTACCTTGAATGTGATTTGGAACGACTTCCTAAATCTCATTCATACTCTGGCCAGAGATTCTTAATCATATCATAGAGTATTCTCCCTCAAACTGGTTTGAAGGTTAGAGATCCCTTGTTGTGCATTCACTTGCCTCCATGGCTAAGTGGCTTAACCCCAACTATGTCGTGGACACCCTCATTTTGGAGTGACTTTTGACATAATCAAAGATCAAGGACTTAACCACAAGACAACTATGATGCCTCAGGTCAAAGGACTACTTTGCATTATCCCAACCATGAGTTCTCATGTGACATGAATATGAGAACTCTTCGTTGATCGTGTTCAGTGAACTCATTCTCTATTGAGCACCTACGTACTTGTCTTGATGTCACACACACCAATGGCTCGAGACTAGTCACTCTCCCTGAGAGAAGACACAGCACGTACTGATCTTAACGAACTGTCAATGCCCAATTGGCAATCCTATGATCACGAATGTTTAGGATGTGTCTACGAAAGAATGGTCTCATGAATCTAACTTCTTTAGATTGCATTCTCCCAATCACATATTCCTTGGACTTATCGTTTAAGCATATAACATTTATATGAGACAGCTTAAACAATAATCTTTGCCCTTGATATTAAACTAGATTAGTTTAACATGTGAAATGTCCGTAAAGTATCATCATATGATTGGTTTTAGGGCACATTTCCAACATATGAATGCACAATAAGGGATCTCTAACCTTTCATGATGGAAGGAGAATACTCTAAGATATGATTCATGAGTCTTTGGCCAAAGCATATGAATATGACTTAGGAAGTTTGTTCCAAATCATATTCAATTGAATCATATAAAGAAGTATCACATTGGATAGTAGAAATGAAACAAACTATCACTCAAACAATGTGATTAACAATATTGTATTAGAGAATGATTGTATTGCATTGTAATTGTAACTGGATAGGTTCTCCAACCACTTCTACTTAGCTTGGGTAGCCATGACATACTGTTAGGTGTCACTCATGGTTTGTGGAAGCCCTGAAGATTAGCAAACACTAATCTTCAACAAAGGAAGAATTGAAATGTTTTTTCAATTCACAATCGATCGTTAAGAGTAACAATCGCCTACTGCCTCGCTAATTGGAACCAAATGGATCATACACCGAGTAAGGATGAAAGTGAAGAAATATAAATGAGATGGATAAGTGATTAAATGGTTTAATTGAGAATGGTCAAGATTAATTAATTAGTTAATTAATTTTACGAAAGGTTTGTATTGGGCTTTTAAGTTGGTTTTGGGTTTCGGGGCCCAAAAGTGTTTTGGTCCACAAGGCCCATTATCTTTAAGTTGTATGACAACTAAAACAAAATGGGCAATTAGCCCAATAACAAAGACAAGGCCGGCCATAAGGGTGAGTGGATGCAAACTTGAATTAATTACAAGTTTGCCACTCACATGTGATGTAGTATAAAGTCAACTTTATAGCTTTTTCTCATTAGGGTTTTCTTGAGGCAAAGAAGAGAAACACTTTCTCTCTTTTTCTAAAAGGAGGCCGGCCACTTAAGGAAGAATTAGCTAGCAATCTTTTCTTCTCTAAGTCATGCATTTCATCTTCACACATCATCCTTGGTGTGGAGACTTAGAGACACCAAATCTTTGGTGTTCTTGGAGATCCTTTCCTCACATCCTCAAGGAGCAAAGGAGCATCAAAAGGAAGAAAAACACAAGGAAGATCTAAGGAGCTATGAGGTGACTTGAAGGCCCTCCACTTGGGTGAATCCCTTGTGTAAACAAGGATGAGCTTCAAGGGTAATGAATCTCTAAATCCTTCCTTCTCTTTAATATTGTTAAAGAGTCTTGTGGTTCACCATTCACTAGGCTTTGAAAGTCATGGGTTTTAGAATTGTTTTTTAATGCATGCCTACTTTAATGTTTAATTAGTTTGCATATGTGTTCAAATGTTCTCACATGTTCTTAGCTAGGACAAAAATTTTCCTTCAAGTGGTATCAAGAGTCTTGGTCTAGTTTATGGTGAATCCTTTTGGGTTTTGTGTTTTTTCATTGTTTGTGATTTAAATGTTGTAAATGTTACAAGCTTTGTTCTTGCTTTTGAATATAAATTTTGCTTGAAAATTTAACATCTCAAATGTTGTAGATGTAGTTCATTTAAGCATGAATATTGGAACTAAAATTTGGTGTCATGTATGTGGGGATATTCGGCCAAATCCAAAGGGTGGATTTTTGGGTTCATGTTTGTCTTGTTAAAAGAGTTTTCAAGTGACTTTAGGAACCCCTAAGTGCCGTAGGATGTTAACCCTCTTTTGTGTAGTGAAAATTTGAGTTTTATTGAGTGAAAACATTCATGGAGCTCTTATGAGTTTTCAGGTGTGTTCTTCAAAGTTCTTGAAGTTCTTACCAAGAACAAAAAGGTTTGGTGTTTTGATTCAAAGTGTTTGATGTTTTTCATAAAGTTTTTTTTTTTATGGTGGTTGGTGTGACTTTATTGTAATAATTGGTATGATATTATTTGTCCTTTTCCACCCATCCCTTTCACCTTTTTCAACACTTTAAAATTTTGAATTTTCGCCAAAACCATTCCCCTTTTTCACTACCAAAACCAGCCACCCTACAAAGTAGGGTACTTTTTGGGCCTTTATTAAATTACATAAAGTTTTGATACTTTTGTGTATTTATACTTTGGTCCAAAAGTTTACGTTTTTACGTAAAGGCCCAAAATCACTAAAGGACAAATTGTTTTGCTCCTTTAATGAAGTTTTTGTTATTGTTGAAATTTTTTGGGTTCTAGTTGTAATTACATGAAGTTGTGGACTCTTATGTTTTTACAAAGTGACCCCAAAAGTTTATGTTTTAACATTGTGGCCCAATAGTTGTGGTCATTGTTTTTCGGCCCAAAAGACGATGAGAACAAAATGGTTTTGTCTCTTTAATGACAATTGGATTTTCATTTCATTGAGTTCCATTTAAATCAATTCTATGAATCCGAAAACCAATTGTTTAAGTTGCTTTCTTAGTTAATATGATTGATTAAGAAAAGGGTGATTATGAACCAAAGGCCTCGATAATTGACCTATGTGATTGGCCGCTTTACATTATGAATGCTTGGGTTAAGTAGTTTAGATTTGAATGTAATTTGATTAGTTCAAATTTGTTGTAAATGGACATAAGTCCATCAAATGTGTTGTAAAAGGGCATAAGCCCTTCTCTTTATTTCAAGTATTCCTATTTGTTTATTTGTATGCAAATTGGAATAGTTGGGTCCAACGCCCAATAGGAAATAACGGTTTAATTAGATTAAACATGTAACTAAAATCAACAACTACCTACCTTAGACCCAAGGTCCAACACAAGGCTCGTGTTGGATCAAATTAAACGGTTCATAATCATCCTAAGACCTAATATGACTATATAGTCCATATGAGGATGCAAAGCATTCGTTAGTAGTTCCATATAGTCTCTCTTGTTTCATCAAAATAGTGGGAGTATTATATACTACTAATTCATATTAACTTGGACCAATGGTTGTGATAGGCCCAAGTTCTTTTAATAAGATTAAAATAAAATTGATGTAGCCCAACACTACTCCCTCAACAAAACGAATATTAAGTTGATAAGCGAGAGATGCTTTGAACATCTCTTCGTAGGCCTTCCACCATGGTGGGCTCCAATCGTTTGTGATTCCAACACCAGCTTCACCCTATCATGGGGAAGTTCAAAGTATGTGCTTACATTCAGGAGGAGTCCATATGTACATACATGATGTGGTGAGGTAGGCAACGACGATGGCCGACATCATATCATTGTGAGGCTATTCTTGAACCCCTACACGAACTAGCATGGTGGCAATAACTTAACTAAGTTCAATGGTGCCAACATCATATCATTGTGAGGCATCATTCTCTAAAGGCCAAACTAGATGGGTAATTACAAGAGTTGTAAATGACTAAAGCGTTATTCTCTCATCATTATTTTTGCTAACCAACATCGTATCATCGTGAGTTGGGCTTGGTAATGGCCAGCCTCCCATGCCCCATTAAGAGTTCAATATAACTCTCGAATTCCATTGAGGGATGTGGAATTTGCCAAAAATAGTGGGTGGTACTATTTGATTTAAGACCCAATCAAGTAGTTTTAAAATCAACAATTTAATACGATTTCTGTTATGTTATGTAGTTAACGACATGCCTAAAATTACACCCACCATTATACTTGACAAAAGGGGCCTTAGGGGCTAACATTTCCTTGCTTGGTATCGCCACATTGAGAATGTCTCAAAGGTGAAAGACATATTGTATGTGCTTAAGCAATCCCCTCCTCATGTACCTCTTACGAAACTAGCTTCAAAGGAGGAGTGTCAAAATTATGCTAGTCACTATGAGGATGACTTACAAGCCAAATGCTTAATCCTCACTTCACTTAGTGAGGAGCTTATGAAGCTACATAAGCACATGGACACTTCTTGTGCCATGGTTGAAAGTTTACGTAAGATGCATAACATTGAGACTAGTAATGTACGATTCTCAAATGTTTGTAGTCTATTGAATGCCAAAATGGCAAAGTGGACATCGGTCCATAAACATGGACAAAAGATGGAAACGATTTTTCAAGATCTTGAGAGTTTAGGAACTTCCATCGATGGGAAAATGGCCCAAGACTTTTTCCTTGCATCTCTCTCGGATGATTTCACTAAGTTTATTGTAAACTATAAAGTGAATAGATTCGATCATACTTTTACTGAGATGATTGACATGTGCTGTAAGTTTGAAAAAGGTTTCAAAAAGGACAGTGGGAGTGGGAATGCAATCACAAGGAAAAGGTTACATAAGAAGAAGGCAATAAAATCCAAAGGAACATGCTTTCATTGTGGAAAGGATGAACGTTGGAAGAAGAAATACAGGGTGCGCATTACGAGCCTTATGACACGAACTTTTGAAGGGATTATTTCTGTCATAGAAAGTGTTTTTACAGTGAGCTCCAATTCCTGGATATTTGATTCAGGCGCTAGTCAACATATCTGTAATTCATTGCAGGGACTAACAGGGAGCAGGACACTGTGCAAAGGAGAGATGATTGTGCAAGTTGGGAACAGCACTAAGATCTCTGCAAAAGTAATAGGCACTTACATGCTTAAACTACTATCTGGGGAAGTCTTGGAACTTAAATATTGTTTATATTTTCCTTCATGTATAAAAAATTTGATTTCTATCTCTATGCTTTTACGAGATGGGCACTCAGTATTGTTTGACAAAATGAGTTGCACTTTATACTTAAACGGTTGTATTATCTCTCATGGTAATATGATAGAGGGACTTTTTCACCTAGAGACAAGTAGTGGGATGCACTGTATTGAAAGCGGGAATACCTCAAAACCTAAAAGGGCTAGAGAAGAAGTTAACCGAGAAAAGATGTGGAATCTTAAACTTGGACATGTGAACCTTGATAAGATTCGCAAGATGTCGAAAGATGGATATTTTTGCCCATTAGGTAATGACCAAATGGGTACTTGTGAATGCTGCTTAAAAGGGAAGATGACCAAATCTCCATTCGCTGGGAAAGAAAAGTGTGCCACTGAAATTCTAGGGTTAATTCACACTGACGTATGTAGACCTATGTCTACTACGTCGAGAGGAGGCTTCTCCTACTATATAACATTCACCGACGATCACTCTTGTTTTGGCTATGTTTATCTTATGAAGTACAAGTCAGAATTTTTTGAAAGGTTCAAAAAATTCAGGAATGAAGTTGAGAAGCAAACTGGGAAACAGATAAAGATCCTAAGATCAGATTGAGGGGGAGAGTATCTAAGTAACGAGTTCCTAGATTTTCTCAAAGAGTGTGGAATAATATCACAGTGGACTCCATCGGGAACTCCACAACTTAATGGAGTTTTTGAAAGGAGAAATCAAACCATGATGAACATGGTTCGTTCTATGATGAGTTCCGCCGATCTACCAGTAACATTCTGGGGATACGCTCTATATACAGCAGCTTACTTGCTTAATAGAGTACCTTCCAAGTTAGTTTCACAGACGCCCTATGAGATATGGCATGGAAGAAAGCCAAGTCTTAATCACATTAAGATTTGGGGTCGTGAAGCATATGCCAAGAAGCTTAAAGCTACTAAGCTTGAAGCGAGATCAGTTAGGTGCTATTTTGTGGGATATCTTAGAGAAACTATGGGATATGAGTTCTACCATCCTGACGACCAAAAAGTCTTTGTCGCTAGAACTGCTAAGTTTTTAGAGGACGAATTTGTTCTAAAAGGAACTATAAGTAAAATGATGGAAATTAATGAGATTAATGATAAACCACAAACAAGCACTCGACAAGTTGACAACCCTGTTCCTGAACCCCTAGCTCCACGTAGATCTGAAAGGGTTAGCAAGCCACCTAAGAGGTATGGCTTAGATAATGACTTTGGGGAATTGCACCTTCTAGGTGACAACGACACAAAGGAGAACCCTAGGGACTACACTGAAGCAATGTCCAACATTGACTCAAAGAGATGGCAAGACGCCATGAAATCTGAGATGCATTCCATGTATCAAAATCAGGTCTGGACTCTTGTAGACCCTCCAGAAGGTATAGTACCTGTTGCAAACAAATGGGTCTTCAAGAGGAAGCTAGGCGCTGATGGGAACGTGGAGACTTATAAGGCTAGACTAGTAACCAAGGGTTACAGGCAATCAAAAGGGATTGATTATGAAGAAACCTTCTCTCCTGTAGCCATGATTAAGTCCATTCGGATTTTGCTTGCTATAGTTGCGTACCATGATTATGAGATATGGCAAATGGAAGTGAAGATGGCCTTTTTGAATGGCTACCTAGAGGAAGAGCTCTATATGACTCAACCCGAAGGTTTCGTGTCCAAGTCTGAAAGGACTAAGGTATGCAAGATTCAGAGGTCCATTTATGGACTTAAGTAAGCCTCCAGGAGCTGGAACATTCTTTTTGATACTGAAATCAAATCGTTTGGTTTTACTCAAAACGAAGATGACAATTGTGTTTATCAAAAGGTCATTGGGGATGCAGTTGTATTCCTAGTGTTATATGTAGATGACATATTACTATTCGAGAATGACACTGCAGTACTTTCTTCTGTAAAAGTGTGGTTGTCCAAAACCTTCCCCATGAAAGATTTGGGAGATGCATCTTATGTACATGGAATAAAGCTCTATTGTGATAGATCTCGAAAATTAATTGGATTATCTCAATCTATGTACATAGATAAGGTGCTAAGTAGGTTCCAGATGGAACAATCTAAGAAAGGTCTTCTTCCTGTAAGACATGGAATTCACCTTTCTAAGTCCATGGGACCTAAGATGAAGGAAATTTTGTGAAAAACATGTTCTTTTGAGCAACATCTATAGAGCATGCAATTAACAATTGAAGGCGGAAACATGCTTGTTTGGACTCAAAACAAAACATTACCCATGAAATTCAAAGCCTAGTAGTTAGGTGAACCAAGACTTAACTCAAAGCAAAGGATAATCACCCAAGAGATAGGGCCTTCATTCCTTGCTTCTTAGCTCCATGGATTTGGATGGAAGAATTAGTTTTTCCAAGTTCTCAAAGTTGAGAACCTCTAAGTCTCCACACCAAGGAAGGATTGATGAAGAAATGAGTGACCTAGAGGAAGTAAGATTGCTAGCTATGTTCCTCTAGGGTGGCCGGCCTCTTAGAGAGCAAAGAGAGCATTTGTTCTCATCTTTTCTTCCAAAAGAAACCCTAATGAAGAAAAGGCTATAAAGTCATATTTATACCTACCTTCATTGGAGTGGCAAACTTGTAATAAGTCCAAAACCCACTCCATTATCAATATGGCCGGCCATAGGGTGTTATTGGGTTCTTTGGGCCTTTGTGAATATTTAGTCATTAAGTTGTCATACAACTTAAGTCAATGGGCTTGACGTTCGAAGCCCATTGGGCCTTAAGGCCCAAAACTAACCCTAGGTCTTTTAACGAACATTATTCGTTTGATTAATTAACATATTAATTAATCCTTGCCATAAATAATTAAACCATTTAATTATTCTTACTCATCTCCGTTGTTTCTTCAATCTTTACCTTACACAGTGTACGATCCATTAGGTTCCTTTTAGCGAGGCAGTGAGCGATTAGAACTCTTTCAAATCGATTGTGAATTGAAACTTACTTTCAATTCTCCCTTTAGTGATTATACACGTTTAGGGCTTCCACAAACCATGAGTGACACCTAGCAGTATGTCATGGTTAACCAAGTTAATCAGAAGAGGTGGAGAACCTATTCAGTTTAGGATTACAATGCAATACGGTCTTTCTCTAATACAATACTCTTGACCACATTGTTTGGATTGATAGTTTATTCATGTCTACTATCCAATGTGATTCATTTACTTATATGATTACCTTGAATGTGATTTGGAATGACTTCCTAAATCTCATTCATACTCTGGCCAGAGATTCTTAATCATATCATAGAGTATTCTCCTTCAAACGGTTTGAAGGTTAGAAATCCCTTGTTGCGCATTCACTTGCCTCCATGGCTAAGTGGCTTAACCCCAACTATGCTGTGGACACCCTCTGATGGAGTGACTTTGACATAGTCAAAGATCAAGGACTTAACCACAAGACAACTATGATGCCTCAGGTCAAAGGACTACTTTGCATTATCCCAACCATGAGTTCTCATGTGACATGAGTATGAGAACTCCTCGTTGATCGTGTTCAGTCGACTCATTCGCTATTGAGCACCTACATGCTTGTCTTGGTGTCAATCACACCAATGACTCGAGACCAGTCACTCTCCATGAGATAAGACATAGCACGTACTGATCTTAACGGACTATCAATGCTCAATTGGCAATCCTATGATCAGGAATGTTTAGGATATGTATACGAAAGAGAATGGTCTCATAAATCTAACTTGTTTAAATTACATTCTTCTAATTACATATTCCTTGGACTTATCGTTTAAGCATATAACATTTATATGAGACGGCTTAAAACAATAATCTTTGCCCTTGATATTAAACTAGATTAGTTTAACATGTGAAATGTCCGTAAAGTATCATCACATGATTGGTTTTAGGGCACATTTCCAACATAAGACTCCTTAAGAGATACGGCAGATGAGTGCCATTCCTTATGATTCCGCCATAGGAAGTCTCATGTATGCCATGATATGCACAAGGCCTACTATAGCATATGCTGTGAGCATTACTAGTCGATATCAATCTAACCCAGGATCAGAACATTGGGCAGTTGTCAAGACAGTCCTTAAGTACTTAAGAAGAACTAAGGACATGTTCCTCATTTATGGAGGAGCGACAGAGTTGCGAGTGGAAGCCTATACAGATGCAAATTTCCAATTTGACGTCGATGATAAAAGTTCCAACTCCGGATATGTATTCACTCTAAATGGTGGGGCTGGGAAAAGCAAGAAACAAGATGTAATTGCTGATTCAACGACGGAAGCAGAATATGTCGCTGTAGCTGAAGCTGGCAAATAAGCGTTTTGGATGAAGAAGTTCATTACTGAACTTGGAGTGGTTCCAACCATTACATCACTAGTAACTTTGTACTTTTGTAATAGTGGGGTGATAGCTCAAGCCAAGGAACCCAGGGCTCATCAAAAGAGAAAAACATTTTGACAGGTGCTTTAATATCATTTTGCTGTCGAGGGGAAAGTCATCATCCTTAAGGTTGCCTCAGCCGATAACGTAGCAGATCCACTGACAATGCCAATGTCTCAAATCCAACTTGACCGCCATATGGAAAAGATGGGTATTAGATACATGGGAAGGCGACTTTGAGTGCAAGGGGGAGATTGTTGGAAGTATGCCCACAAAGCCACTCATTTGATGTAATAGCTTTTGGAATACTTATTGTATTAAACTATTATATGTTTAATGAAGGGCAAAGCTTATTGTTAATCACTATTTATTGTATCATGTGTTTAAGCAATAAGGGAATCCAAGGAAAGTATTTAATCTGAGAGAGAAGTGATCTAAGTAAGTTAGATTAATGAGACCATTCTCTTATGTTTATTCCTAAAATGTTCCTAGCCATAGGATTGCCAATTGGGCATTGACAATCCGCTAAGGTTAGTATGTGTTATGTCAACTCAAGCGTGAGTATGACTAGTCTCAAGTCATTTAGTGTTGGACACTAAGACAAACACGTAGGTGCTCAAAAGGGTAATCGAGTACACTGAACAACGATAAAAAAAAGAGTTCGAACATACATGTCATGTAAGAACTCATTAGTTGCAATATGCAAAGTAGTCCTTTGACCTGAGGCATTATAGATGTCTAATGCTTAGGTCATCGATCTTTGATCATGTCAAAGGCATTCCATCAAAAGTGTCCATGGCATTGTTGGGGTCAAGATATCTAGTCATGTAGGCATATGAATGCACAATACGGGATCTCTAACCTTCCATGATGGAGGGAGAATACTCTAAGATATGATTCGGGAGTCTTTGGACAAAGCATAAGAATATGACTTAGGAAGTTTGTTCCAAATCATATTCAATTGAATCATATAAAGAAGTATCACATTGGATAGTAGACATGAAACAAACAATCACTCAAACAATGTGATTAAGAGTATTGAATTAGAGAAGGACCGTATTGCATTGTAATTGTAACTGGATAGGTTCTCCAACCACTTCTACTTAGCTTGGGTAGCCATGACATACTGCTAGGTGTCACTCATGGTTTGTGGAAGCCCTGAAGATTAGCAAACACTCATCTTCAACAAAGGGAGAATTGAATTGTTGTTTCAATTCACAATAGATCGTTAAGAGTAACAATCGCCCACTGCCTCGCTAATTGGAACCTAATGGATCGTATATCGAGTAAGGATGAAAGTGAAGAAATATAAATGAGATGGATAAGTGATTAAATGGTTTAATTGAGAATGGTCAAGATTAATTAATTAGTTAATTAATTTTACGAAAGGTTCGTATTGGGCTTTTAAGTTGGTTTTGGGTTACGGGGCCCAAAAGTGTTTTGGTCCACAAGGCCCATTATCTTTAAGTTGTATGACAACTAAAACAAAATGGGCAATTAGCCCAATAACAAAGACAAGGCCGGCCATAAGGGTGAGTGGATGCAAACTTGAATTAATTACAAGTTTGCCACTCACATGTGATGTAGTATAAAGTCAACTTTATAGCTTTTTCTCATTAGGGTTTCTTGAGGCAAAGAAGAGAAACACTTTCTCTCTTTTTCTAAAAGGAGGCAGGCCACTTAGGGAAGAATTAGCTAGCAATCTTTTCTTCTCTAAGTCATCCATTTCATCTTCACACCTCATCCTTGGTGTGGAGACTTAGAGACACCAAATCTTTGGTGTTCTTGGAGATCATTTCCTCACATCCTCAAGGAGCAAAGGAGCATCAAAAGGAAGAAAAACACAAGGAAGATCCAAGGAGCTAGGAGGTGACTTGAAGACCCTCCACTTGGGTGAATCCCTTGTGTAAACAAGGATGAGCTTCAAGGGTAATGAATCTCTAAATCCTTCCTTCTCTTTAATATTGTTAAAGAGTCTTGTGGTTCACCATTCACTAGACTTTGAAAGTCATGGGTTTTAGAATTGTTTTTTAATGCATGCCTACTTTAATGTGTTATTAGTTTGCATATGTTTTCAAATGTTCTCACATGTTCTTAGCTAGGACAAAATTTTTCCTTCACTCACTTCAAAGGGTTTGTTCATGCATTGATGGCAGCATATTTATGCAACTTAGTTAGCTTTTTCTTATGCATTTATGTTGTTATTTCTTAGTTAATTTAGTATTTCAAGCCATTTTCATATGTTTGTAGGTTTAAAGGGCTAAAGTGGCAAGAAAGTGAATTTTTGGTGCCTTTTGGAGCAGTTTTGGGCTTCGAATGAATATCACATGCATGGAGCAAGGTGATGGACGAAATTGAAGACCAAAAAAGACTAGGATTATGCTAAAGTTATGAAGAAATCAATTCAAGAAGAGAAAGTCAAAGATCAAAGCAAGAAAGAAGGAATGTTAGACAAGTTACCTTATTTGGTTCTAACCTTTCCTAATCCTAATTCACCTAAGTTCCAGTTGCAAAGAGGTGTCCTAAATACTTTGGGACACTTAATTACATGTTCTACAAACCCTAATCTCAGTCAAGGAGGAATGCCGCACCTCTCATTTCCCTTTCACTTCCTTGCCGCACAAAGGAGATCATTCCCTTTCCTATTTTATGCCATAAAGCACTTTCCCTTTCCCTCAACATCCATGCCGCATATCTCCGTACCTTTTCCTTAGGATTTTGACTTTAATTCCTATTTCCCTTTATGTTTTGGTTTAATTTCTTGTACCTAAATTATTTCTTAGTCTTAATACCCTAAAGTTTTTAAATACACACCCTAGCTACATCTATGGATCATCATTCACCATTCTACACATCTATCCACTTCCATCCGCACCCATTCACCACTCATCACGCCATACACCAACCATTCAGCCATACATCCATATCTACACATCCAGTCGCACTTCCTACACAAACTTAAGCCATTCTTTTGTACATATAACCATCCAAACCATCACTCATCCCTTGTGCCACAGCAAAGGAAGGGAAGAAAAGTTCTCGGATGTACTTGCTGTTCAGATTGGATTGCTGGAGCGTTTAGGTGTTTTCTTTCTTTTGTTTTCAATGTATAAATTTATTTACCTTTGTTCTATGAACATGAGTGGCTAAAACCGATTTTGCTAGAGGGAATTCAAAGCTATGAATATATTTGCAATATGAATTGATTACTTTCTGTTGTGATTTCATAAACCTTGAACGCAATTTACTTAACGGCTTGATTGATAACTTATTCTTGTATGTTGATTGAGGGTTAACACTTAGTTTGCATGCATGAATTTGATGCTAGAATATAAGGGAGTTTCACCTAATCGTTATGAACTTATATTCATAAGTAGTGGAGGTTGCTAGTCACGATCGTGTTAAGTAAATTCCTAGCATAAGTATCATGCAATTCATAGTTACAAGTGCCTTGTCAATGCTTCTGATTTTCATAGAACTTAATGATCTTTGCTCGTATCTTTATTATGCAATTCATGTAAGGAACTTGTGAGGAATAATTTGGGTTGTCGCATGCAATCATCCAATTCAATGAAAATAGGAAAATCTAAGGGTTAATTAGTGCAATTCACGGTTAATCTGGGGCATTGAGGTTTATGGTTTATCGAAAGAATAACTGAACATCAATTTGTATGCAACTATGTCATGTGTGGAGAAGGAACTCTAGCTAACCAATCATCCATTTTTTTTCCTAATTTCGTGCAGATTTCTCTAAGTCTTTAATTTACTTGTTCTACTTTCAATTTCGTCAAAACCAATTCCCCCTTTACTTTGTTGAGTCATATTAGTTAGAAATTGTTTTAGTTTGTGTTTTTAAGTGTTTGGAGTTAAGTTAAAAACAATTTTCATCAAAAATTGTGTTTAGTGTCAGAAACTGCCTAGTTTGTGTTTTTAGGCAGTTTTGAGTGTTTTTAGCTTATTTTGAGTCATGTGAACTTGTTTTGAGTCTTTTGAGTCTATCCAAATGTTTTTAGTTTGTTTTTGTGTCTTTGAGTCAGTTCCCTCATAATCCCCGGTTTAAGAACGATGCCTACTTACATATATACTACAATTGTCACAAGAGGGTTTAATTTGTGTGTTAAGTTAAATTTTCGCATCAAATTTTGGCACCGTTGCCGGGGATTAGCAACTTTGCTAATCCCTTGTTATTTCTTTTTGTTTATTCTCGTATGTTTTTGTTTTAGCTTGTAACCTTGTTTTGTTTTCTTGTTTTTAGGTACTAGTTTATGACTCGAAGTTCTCAACCGGTTCGTGAGCATATCTTAGACTTTGACGACGATTTCGAGCAGACTTTGAGAAGGAAGAGGAATCAACAAGAGCCCCAACCACCTCAACATGCACCAGATTTTGAAGAATACGAAGTACAAGTGGAAGGGGAGGCCACGACTCAGATTTTTTAAGAAGTCCAAGATATGGCAGCAGATAATCAAACAATAAAGGAGCTTTCCGCTTCGGGATTACACAATGCTATGCCCTTATGCATTGAACATCTAGGGCGGCCCAAGATAAGACCGACGAGTTCGAATTAAAGTCCAGTTTATTGCACCACATTCCTAAGTTCCATGGGTTGTCCATGGAAGATCCTAATAAACATTTGAAGGAGTTCGAGGTTGTTTGTTCGAGCATGACCTCTGTGAATGTTGATGGGAGCATTCTGAAAATGAAGGCTTTTCCCTTTTCTCTCTTGGAAAAGGCTAAAGATTAGTTGTATGAACTAGCCCCCGGAACTGTCACATCATGGGAGAGTATGAAACGGGCGTTTTTGGAGAAGTTTTTCCCAACTTCTCGAGTCATTCTTCTACGCAAAAGGATTAGTGGCATTTAGCAAAACCAAGGTGAATCATTTCCAACTTATTATGAACGTTTTAAAACTCTAGTTGCTTCATGTCCATAACACCAAATGAAGGAGGAGCTTCTTCTTCAATATTTCTACAAAGGGCTTCTACCAATTGAACGCCAAATGCTAGATGCCTTAGCAGGAGGAGCTTTGGTGGACAAACCACCCATGGCTGCCAAGACCTTAATTACTAACCGAGCTTTGAATGCTCAACAATATGAAGGCATTGGTCAAAAAGACAACCCACGACAACAACATGTTAATGAGGTAAGTGCTATTTTCGAACTTCAAAATCAAATGGCTAACCTTACTACTCTTCTTTCACAAGTGGTTGAAATACCAAAGGTTCAAAGTGTGGCTGCTTGTGGCGTGTGCTCAATGAATGGACATCTCACAGATAAGTGCCCTCAATTGATCGAGAACAGAGGGTGGGAATCTGCCAATGTCGTGGGTTTTAGGAGCCAAAACCAACCAAGAAGCCCCAACAAAACCAACAACAAAGTACATATAGGCAGCAACCTCCAGGATTCTACTAAAGACCATACGCACCCACACAACCCCAAACATAACCTGCCCAATCCAAATCAGGTTCCTCCATAGATAATGATCAAAATTTTCAATTATTAACTTCTATGGTGCATGGAATGAAAAATAGAGACAAAAAGGTGGATGAATTGGAGAAGCAAGTAGGGTAGATTGCGGAGTTCATAGGCCAATTCAGAGAGCAAGGCAAGTTGCCTAGTTCAACCGTTGTCAACATGAAAGGAAGATTCGAATCTACAAAAGCAATCATGTTGCAAAGTGGAAAACAAGTTGGAGCAACCCCACCACCTTCTAAATCAGCCCCAATAGAGGACGAGAAGTTGCAATTTGAGAAGGAGGAACTAGAACAAGCCACGGCAAGGGTAGAACCACCCATGCCGCAGCCACCCAAACACTCCCATTCGTCTTCCAAAGGTAAGGAGGTTCCAAATTCGATTATTTCTAAGTTATTCCCTCAAATGTACCCTTTCCTCGCAGATTCATGCATTTAAAGAAGGAGGAGGTTGAAAAGGACATTTTGGAAACATTTAGAAAAGTCCAAGTCAATATACCACTTTTGGATGCAATTAAGCAAGTTCCAAGGTATGCCAAGTTTTTGAAAGAACTTTGCACCACTAGGAAGAGAATTTCGAACAAGGAAGTTGTCAAGGCAAGTGAAAATGTTTCAGCCATCTTACAACGTAAAATGCCCCCTAAATGCAAGGATCCGGGTAGTTTTACAATTCCTTGTGTTATTGGCAATAATCATTTTGAACATGCCATGCTAGACTTAGGTGCATCGATTAATGTCATGCCTTATTCAATTTATGCATCTATGAACTTAGGTGAGTTAAAAAATGATGTTGTGATCATTCAATTGGCCGATCGATCTAATGCCTATCCGATGGGAGTTTTGGAAGATGTTTTAGTGCAGGTCAATCATCTAATCTTTCCGGCGGATTTCTACGTGCTTGAAATGGAAGAATCAGGCCATTCCTCTTCATTACCAATCCTCCTTGGACGACCATTCATGAAAACTGCCCACACTAAGATTGATGTGTTTAATGGGACCTTGACAATGGAATTTGATGGGAAAGTTATTAATTTCAATCTTTTTGAATATATCAAGTATCCTAGTGATGATCATTCATGTTTTTGTATTGATGTAATTGATTCCTTGCTGTAGGACCATTTTGAACAATTGAATGAAGATGCACTTGAATTGGTCATTGTACGAGGAATGGAGTTCAAAAACAAGGGATCAGCCACAATGCCTACCCACGGCATGCATGGAGAACTTCATGTCGTGCCTCCTCATGAAGATATGGTTGAGATAGTGGCTGTCCTTGAATCATTGCCACCACAATCTGGTAAGTTTTTGGACCCAATTTCAATTTCAGTTTCGGCTAATAAGCCACTTCCTTCAGCTGTTCAGCCACCTTCGCTTGAACTAAAACCATTACCAAGCCATTTGAAGTATGCTTTCTTGGCAGACCAAGAGGCCTTGCCCGTCATTATCTCTTCCTCACTCACGGCACAAAAAGAAGACAAGTTGGTGAGGGTGTTAAGGGAGTACAAAACAGCCATAGGTTGGAGGTTGGCCGACATCAAGGGAATAAGCCCTACCACATGCATGCATCGTATAATTTTGAAGGAGAGGTCTAAAACATCTCGAGAGGCTCAACGCTGACTCAACCCTCCAATGATGGAAGTTGTGAAAAATGAGATAATCAAGCTACTTGATTGTGGAGTGATCTATCCAATTTTGGATAGTCGTTGGGTCTCTCCGGTTCAATGTGTTCCAAAGAAATCTGGAGTAACGGTGGTGACAAATGCCGAAAATGAGCTTGTGCCTACTCGAATCCAAACAGGTTGGAGGGTTTGTATCCATTATAGGAAGCTTAATGCCACAACAAGAAAGGATCATTTCCCTTTGCCATTCATTGACCAAATGCTTTTTATTGTTTTCTTGATGGATATTCAGGTTATAATCAAATTGTGATAGCCTCGGAAGATCAAGAAAAAACCACTTTTACATGCCCATTTGGTACATTTTCTTATCGTTGCATGCCATTTGGTTTATGCAATGCACCTGCTACATTTCAAAGATGCATGATGAGCATATTTTCAGATTATGTTGAGAAGATTATTGAGGTTTTTATGGATGATTTCAGCGTTTTTGGTGATTTGTTTGGTTGTTGTTTGAATAATCTTAGTTTGATTTTAAAACGATGCATTGAAACTAACCTTGTTCTAAATTGGGAAAAATGTCATTTCATGGTTAAACAAGGCATAGTTTTAGGACATATCATCTCTGAAAAAGGAATTGAGGTTGACAAATCAAAGATAGATCTTGTACGCCACTTATCCTCTCCTACTTCGGTTAGAGAGGTTCGTTCTTTTCTTGGACATGCAGGTTTCTATCGAAGATTCATCCAAGATTTCTCAAAGGTGTCCCAACCTCTTTGCCGTGTCCTTAAAAAAGAAGTGACTTTTGATTTCAATGAGGAGTGCACGGCAGCTTTCAATCACCTCAAAGAGTTGCTAACCATGGCACCTATCATTGTTCCACCTGATTGGAGCCTTCCTTTTGAGCTCATGTGTGATGCATCCAATTATGCATTAGGGGCTATTTTAGGCCAAAGGAAGGACAAGAAGCCGCATGTTATCTACTACGCTTCTCAGACATTGAATGATGCTCAATTAAAATATTCTACCACTGAAAAAGAACTTCTTGCCATTGTCTTTGCTTCAGATAAATTTCGATCATATTAACTTGGTACTAAAGTTATTATTTTCAATGATCATGCTTTTTTAAAGTATTTGCTCACCAAGAAGGAAGCCAAACCAAGGTTAATTCGATGGATGCTGCTTCTTCAAGAGTTTGACATCGAAATTCGAGACAAAAAAGGGAGTGAAAATGTTGTGGTTGACCACCTAAGCCGAATGGTACATGAGGAGGAGTCCTTACCTATTTCAAAAACATTCCCGAATGAACAATTGTTGTCCATTAAGGTAAGTGAACCTTGGTATGTAGATTTGGTAAATTATTTAGTGGCTAAACGAATTCCAAGCACTTTCAATAGACACCAACGTGATAAGCTCATGAATGATGCATGGTTTTATTTATGGGATGATCCATATTTGTGGAAATATTGCCCCGATCAGATTGTACGTAGATGTGTGCATGATTATGAGTTTCATTCAATTTTAAGCTTTTGTCACACATATGCATATGGTGGTCACTTTGGCACACTAAGGACAGCACTTAAGGTGTTACAATATGGATTTTATTGGCCTAGTATCTTTAAGGATGCTAGAACTTTTGCATAACATGTGATAAGTGCCAAAGAACATGAAATATAAGTGCAAGAGATCAAATGCCGCAGGCTTCAATCCTCAATGTTGAAATTTTTTACGTTTGGGGTATTGATTTTATGGGTCCCTTTCCTTCCTCGTATGGTTTCATTTATATTTTACTTGCAATTGATTATGTGTCGAAATGGGTGGAAGCAAAAGCCACCCGAACTAATGATTTTAAGGTGGTTGCAGATTTTATCAAGACTAACATCTTTTGCAGATTTGGAATGCCAAGAGTGCTCATACGTGATGGAAGGTCTCATTTTTGCAATCGGACCATTGAGGCACTACTCAAGAAATATAATGGCAAGCATAAGGTCTTAACACCTTATCATCCTCAAACCAATGGGCAAGCCGAGATTTCTAATCGAGAAATCAAGCAGATTTTGGAGAAGACCATTGGTGTTGGAAATATGCCCTGAAAGTCAATCTTTGGAAGAAACCTTTCAGAACTATAAATGGATGTATAGATGACTCTTATATATCAAATGGCAAAGATACTATTTAGGACTATCTCTATAAACGATATATGTCCTAAATAGTGAATCCATGGACAATGGATCGATTGAAGAAGTAATCTAATGAAGTTAGACTATAGAGACCTTCTTCACATAACCATCATGTCCAAAAGTTTCCTGGTCATAAGATTGTCGGAGGGATACTGACAATGCGTAGACCGGTACATACTATGTCCGCTTCAATTAGAAGGGCGGAAGGTCTCATCCCATTCGTGTAGTGACACTAAGACAAGTATGTAAGTGCTCATTAAAGGAACGAGTTCACTGAACACAATCGAACGAGAGTACTTGCATGGAGGTCTACTCACATGTCAAGCAAGTAACTCTAAAGGTTGGAATAATGTAAGTAGTCCTTTGACCTGAGGCATCATCGTTGTCTTGTGGTTAAGTACTTGATCTTTGATTATGTCAAAGTCACTCCATCCGCGGGTGTCCACGGCATAGTCGGGGTTAAGCCACTTAGTCATGAAGGCAAGTGAATGCGCAACAAGGAATCTCTAATCCTCGTTAAGAGAGGATGAATACTGTAAGATATGATTCTGGAATCTTCGGCCGAAGTATCGAGCGTAATAAAGGAAAGCGTTCCTATATGACTCAATTGAATCATATAAGAAGGAATAATCACATTAGGGGTTTGACATAATATATCCATACCCTAGTGATGTGATTGAGAGTATTGTTTTAGAGAAGGATCGAATTACATTGTAATTCCAACTGAATAGGTTCTCCGAACAACTTCTACATTAGCCTGGGTAGCCATGATATATGGTTAGATGTCACTCATGGCTTGTGAGTTCTTCTAGATGATTAAATGTAGTCGTCAAAGAAGAAGGTGAATTAAAAGTAAGTTTTAATTCACTAAGTGATTGGACTAAATATAATCAATTGGATTGGTGCCAATCACCTCACTGCCTTGCTAATTAGAACCTAAAACGATTGTTCACCAATACACTTTTGTAGTGAGTAATTAATGGATGATGGAAATAATTAATTGGATTAATTAAGTGTTGTGATTAATTAGAAAGTCTAAAGAAATCATAAAAGCGATATTAGATCGTTTTGGGCTTAAAGAAACGTTCGGGTTTAATTGGGCCCATTGGGCCTAAACCCATTGGGCTTTTATTCAAGCATTGGATAACTTGAAACAAATAAAAAACCCAAAGCCCAAACAACACAAAGGGGCCGGCCAAAGGAGGGAGAGAAAGGTCAAATGTTGACTTGTTTCCTTTTGGCTATAAAAGGAACTTTATAGCAAATGTTTCATTAGGGTTTTTTGAAGTGTTAAAAGAACAAAAGAGAAAAAGAAAAATATCTCTCTAACACTCAAAGGGCCGGCCACCATAGGGGGATTTAGCTAATCATCTTTTCACCCCTTTGGTTATTCCTTCATCGTTCTCACTACACTAGTGGGTGAGGATCTTTAGAGGTTTTCAATTTTGGAAACTTGAAGAGAACCTAGGAGCACTCATTCTAAACAAAGTGGAGGAGGCAAGGAAGGAGGCTAGGCTCAAGGAATTCAAGGAGCAAAGGGCTTGGAGGTGGTCCATCCTTGGTCTAAGATCTAGATCAAGAGGTATAAAACTACTCCTAAACTTTGTTCTTATATAAATTTGTTTTTGATGCATCTTACATAAACCTATGCATCTTGAAGGGGATTTGCATGACTATTGCTTTGATATTATTTGATAACATGCTTCCGTTGCTTTCGTATATAAATTTTGAATTGTATATGCATGCTAGTCACTAGAAATCCCACATGAAATCTCATGGTTTTCCCTTCAAGCGGTATCAGAGCCAAAGGTTTATGTATGATGTGTCCTTTTGGATTTTATGCATATGGGTTTTCATTTTATGTATGACATATTATTGCTTCATTCAAAGTATGTTTATCTTTTGTTTTTCAATTGTTGAAAAATGTAAATCAATAGTTGAGAAAGGTATGTATGCAAAAAGTGTTTTGGATGCATGAATGAAGAATGAGTTTAGAACAATTTTTGGGGTTTTGAGTCATAGGGAGGGCATGGCAAAAAGGGGTTTTTGGCTATGTGTTTGTGTTTTTATTTTGAATCACACACACACACTTTAAAGCTAGAAAGTACAAATCTTGTCACTTTTGTTTTTGGGTTTGAAAAATCACCAAGAATATACAAATCTTGAAAATGTATTCATGGTTTTGTTCTTGGTGTTCATGGTTTGGTTTTTGGTGAAAATGGTTTTATTTGTTTCTTATGCATTGTTTTGTGGTTTTGGATGATGTACAAACCATCCATAGCCATCTCAAAATTTATTCAAACCTAGACTAGTCTAATTAAATTTCCATCACCCTTTTCACTAAAGTCCTTAAAGCAAAACCAAGTGACAAGCAAAATTTAATTTTTTTCTCTACTTTGTGTTGGTTCAACGCAAGATGGGTGAAACCTCCCATCCCCATTATGTTGGCCGGCCACCCTAGTGGATTACCCACTTGTGGGGCTTTTTTGTAATGTTAAAAGGGTTGTTTATACTTTCAAGTATTTACGGTTTGACCCCTAACTTTTCATATTTGCATTTAGGCCCCTACTATTTGAAAAGTTAAAATATTTGATTTTAATTTTATTAGTTGTTTAAACTCATAATAATATTATGCCCATATGCGCTAAATCTAAATGTTTATGTTGCATTCCATATGATTATTTAATGTGATTAAGTAGTTAGAAAAATGGGTGACTATGGACTTATGCCTTAAACGATAATTGAGCTATGAGATAAGGCGCTAAACTCAAATTGTTTGAACCTTGGGAATGTGTTTTAATTACTGTTTCAATTGGACCTTGTCACGTTGGACATTAATCTATCTCTCCCTCTTAGTATGTGTAATTTGTAGGAATTTGAACAAATCGGTTTGTAATTCTTATTACATCTTAATCTCTTTTAGTTAGTTGATTCCCTCTAGTGCTAGACTAGAGTTTCTTTAACTATTGGTAAGGAGACATAACTAAAAGAGGGTTTTGACATGAGATTAAAGATTAAATGGGTCCAACGCCCTAATTAGCAATGAATGATTGTCTTTCATTTCTAATGGCTCAATGAAAATGTTTTAATTGGATTGAAAAGCACGTAATTAATTTGACACAACCTCCCCGAGTTCTTATTCAACAATGTTGGCTCGTTGTTGAATTAACCCAATAAGTCCATGGTCATCCAAAGAGCCTAAGATAACTATAAAGTCCAATTTCAAAGGAATGCAAAAACCATAGTAGTAGTAGTTACTTCCAATATTTGAAAAAAAATTCGTTTTTGATATTGATTTGTTTTTCTCAAAACAAATAGTGGGAGTATCATATGCTACTAAACCATAATGAACTCAATTAGTAGTTATATATATCTCCAATATTTTGAAAAATGTTTTGATATTGATTTGTTTTATGAAAACGAATAGTGGGGATATCATATGCTACTAATTTCATTAACTCTGGACTAGTAGTTATAATAGGACACAATTTATTTGAATGTGATTAAATAAATAAAATTGATGAGACCTTAAAATCCCTCAACCAACATACAATATTAAGTTGAAAGCGTAAGAGTGCTTTGAACACTTTTTCGTGGTCTTCCACCGTGGTAGGCTCCAATCATTTATGACTTGTACACCACCTCCACCCTATCATGGGGGAGTGCAAAGTGCATGCTTATACTCAGGAGGAGTTTATTTAAAATATTTGATGAGGTGAAGGTAGGCAACGAGTGTGGCCAATATCGTATCATCGTGAGGTCATACTTGGACCCCTATCTAAACCGGCATGGTGGGAAAGAACTTAACTAAGAAAAATGGTGCCAATATCGTATCATCGTGAGGCATTGTTTTCTAGAGGCCAAATAGATGGGTAATCACAAGAGGTTGTTGTGAATGGGTAAGTGTACCCTCTCATTATTATTTTTGCTAGCCAATATCGTATCATCGTGAGGTGGGCTTGGTAATAGTGAGCCTCCCATAACCCGCTAGGAGCTTTCATTGAAATCTCCCGGATTCCATCTTGAGGGATATGGAATTTGCCAAAAATGGTGGGTGGTGTCATTCGGTTTAAAGACCCGAATCGTTTGACTTAATCAACAATCAAACTAATTATTTTATTATTTATGTATTTAGATATGGTTGGAAGCACACTCGCGAAAATACTCGACAAACATTGCCTAGAGGGGCACAATTTCCCATCATGGTATCGTAATGTCAAGATTCTCCTAACATTGGAGAAGATTGTTTACGTGCTAGAAAAGGCCCCACCTGAAGGATTATTTTGTGAAAACATGTTCATTTGAATAACATCTATAGCATGCATTTAACAATTAAAAGGCGGAAACATGCTTGCATGCATTCAAAAACAAAACATTACCCATGAAATTCAAAGCCTAGTAGATTGGTGAACCAAGACTCAACTCAAATCAAAGTGAGTTGAGAAATATATACCTTTGTAGATTCCTCTTTGCATAAGCAAAGGCTAATCACCCAAAGAGAGGACCTTCATTCCTTGCTTCTTAGATCCATGGATTTGGATGGAAGAATATGGTTCTCCAAGTTCCCAAAATTGAAAACCTCTAAGTCTCCACACCAAGGAGAGATTGGAGAAGAAAATGAGTGACCTTGGAGTAGTAGTATGGCTAGATACACCCTCCAAGGGGCCGGCCTCTTTAGAGAGAAATGGAGAGACATGTTCTCTCCAATTTTCTCCAAAACAAACCCTAAATGAATTTTGGCTATAAAGTCATATTTATACCTTAATTCATTGGAGTGGCAAACTTGTAAATAAGTCCAAAACCCACTCCAAAAGCATCATGGCCGGCCTTGGGGTTTCATTGGGCCTTTTAGGCCTTTGTGAATCATTATTCATTAAGTTGTCATACAACTTAAGTCAATGGGCTTGACGTTCGAAGCCCATTGGGCCTTAAGGTCCAAAACTATCCCGAGGTCTTTAACGAACTTATTCGTTTGATTAATTAACATATTAATTAATCCTTGCCATAAATAATTAAACCATTTAATTATTCTTACTCATCTCCATTGTTTCTTCAATCTCCACCTTACACGGTGTACGATCCATTAGGTTCCTTTTAGCGAGGCAGTGGGCGATTAAAACCACTTTACATCGATTGTGAATTGAAACTTACTTTCAATTCTCCCTTTAGTGATTACACACGTTTAGGGCTTCCACAAACCATGAGTGACACCTAGCAGCATATCATGGTTACCCAAGCTAATCAAAAGAGGTGGAGAACCTATTCAGTTTAGGATTACAAATGCAATACGGTCTTTCTCTAATACAATACTCTTGACCACATTGTTTGGTTTGATAGTTTATTTATTCATGTCTACTATCCAATGTGATTTGTGTGCTTATATGATTACCTTGAATGTGATTTGGAAAGCTTTCCTAAATCTCATTCATACTCTGGCTAGAGGTTCTAAATCATATCATAAAGTATTCTCCCCCAAACGGTTTGAAGGTTAGAGATCCCTTGTTGCGCATTCACTTGTCTCCATGACTAAGTGGCTTAACCCAATGATGTCGTGGACACCCCGATGGGGTGACTTTGACATAATCAAAGATCAAGGACTTAACCACAAGACAACTGTGATGCCTCAGGTCAAAGGACTACTTTGCATTATCCCAACCATGAGTTCTCATGTGACATGAATATGAGAACTCTTCGTTGATCGTGTTCAGTGAACTTATTATCTATTGAGTACCTACGTACTTGACTTAATGTCACACACACCAATGACTCGAGACTAGTCACTCTCCCTGAGAGAAGACACAGTACGTACTGATCTTAACGGACTGTCAATGCCCAATTGGCAATCCTATGATCAGGAACATTTAGGATGTGTCTACGAAAGAATGGTCTCATGAATCTAACTTCTTTAGATCGTATTCTCCCAATCACATATTCCTTGGACTTTATCGTTTAAGCATATAATATTTATATGAGACGGCTCAAACAATAATCTTTGCCCTTTATAGATAAACTAGATTAGTTTAACATGTGAAATGTCCGTAAAGTATCATCATATGATTGGTTTTAGGGCACATTTCCAACACCACCTCACATACCTCTCGGCCTTGAGGCCACTGAGGATGAATGTGCTAAGTATGACAAGCACGTTGAGGATGACACACAAGCCAAGTGCTATCTGTTGGCTTCTATGAATCAGGAGCTACAGAGACAGCACGAGGGCATGGACAGTGCATCTTCCATCATACTCCATCTTACGGAGTTATATGGTGAAAGGACGCGCAACCGTCGCTTTAGCACTGTCAATGAACTTGTGAAGACCAGGATGGTCAAGGGGGCTCTAGTGCATCAACATGTACTAAAGATGATAGGACTCATTGAACAATTAGAGAACCTAGGTACTCCACTTGACGGGGAATTGGCCCAGGACTTCATTTTGGCTTCTCTTTCTGATTCATTCTCGCAGTTCGTTATGAACTACAATATGAATAAGATGGATAATACTCTCTCTGAGTTACTAAACATGTTAGTAACTGCCGAGAAGACTATGAAGAAAGAGAACGTTGTAGGGACTGCTGCAGTAGCCTACAACAAGCCATCTTCTTCTAAGGCTAAGCCGCAAGGCAAAGGCAAAGGGAAGGAGAAGAAGTCACCCACTCCTAAGCCGCAAGGAGGAGTGAGGAAAAAGAAGGCAAAGGAGCCCAAGGGGACTTGCCACCACTGTGGAAAGGAAGGGCATTGGAAGAGGAATTGCAGGTTATACCTTGCAACTCTTAAGGACAAGCCACAAGGTATGGTTTATGTTCTTATCTTCAATTCTAAATGTTAGATCTTCTAAACCTTTATATTTGATATAAAGGGCTAATCACTTGTATAATTGTATATAGGTGGAGGAGCCAAGTAGAAGATGAACAAGCAAGGAAAAGGTTGGAGAAGGGTTCAGGCACCATATTTTTTGCTAACTACTTAGGAAGTTTGTTAGGCACTTAAAGATAGTCTTTAAACTTTCTTATTTTGTTAAGAACTTATTATGTGGCTTCATATGATGGAAGACCACTATTGGTGCCTAAATGAAGGTATATAATTAGTCTCTAAATGTATAGAGCTAATTCTTTTTGTATTAAACATTATGAATGTTTGAATTATCATATCAATGTAATGTGATGAATGCCTTCTAATGTATTATTTCCTTAAAGTAGTGTTATGAATTGAATATTGTCTTGTTGTATCCTAGTTGAGATACAAGATTTATATCACTTATTGTAATGTGATAACCAAACTTTAGACTTATCAATTATGGATAGATCTCACATGTAGGACATAAAAGGATACAATGAATCTTTAGATTTGGTTCCAATTGTCTACCTATGAGTTCTATATGAATTGACAAAGGTCTAGAGATTCCTTTCTTAAGGAAAAGGAAGATCACATTATGATGATATAAGCAATAAGAAAAACATTTCTTAAATGATTATCACTTAAACCACAATAATCAAGATCACTCTTGATTCAATTAGTAGTTTTGAACAACTAATTGGGCATTCTTTAAATTGTTTTAAAATGTCAATTGTGTTAGTGATTAAACCAAGAAAGAAGTGTCTAAATCTATAAAATGTTTAAAGACTTTAGTCACTTAATAACGAGACATTAACTTAGTGAAGATTGAAACAAACGAGCTTGAAAGGTTTTAAAGCTACTACACAATGTCTTCTACCCGTATACTCCACGTTTATACATTTTGAATGTATGAAGTGATTTCTCATTAAAGTCATGAGAAATAGTGGGAGGTGTGAAAATAGATATAAACTTGAATATGATTGGTTTATAGTTGTCTAAAGAATAATAGTACTTGACTATTATTAAGAGTTTGTAATTTTAATTGTTAAAGGACTCAAGCTCTTCAAACGTTAAAATTCTATGTTGTGTAACATTCTAAAGAATAGTCTTTGAATGTTGGTTTCGTCAACCTAACATAAAATGGTTATATGTTGGGAGTTGTCCATCTTTCTCTTTTATGAGAACAAGCTAATAACAAAGCCATGGACAAATTTGATGAAACAAAAGGGAATAGTTTCAAAATGAGTCACAACATATAGTTTAACAACAAGACAATCCAAATTCGACATCTTATGTAACTATAACGCTCTATGTAGTTTTGATAAAGAATTATATCAACCACAAAGAAGGAATGGTTGAGTTTCTATATCCTTAGTAGGAGCCATGCTTCCACTAAAGACTTGGATAATTCTTATATGACTACATTAAAGGTCTTAGTATGACTAAAACTTGTAGTATGGTGTATGACACCATATAATTTAAATGAATAGACTTGACAAAGCAAGTCACACATTTCAAAAGGAATTACTTGAGAAGGAATTCTTTTGTGTATGATTCGTTTAAATAACTTGTGTTAGCTAGAGTTGTTGATAGTCTCAAAATAGTTGAGACATCATCAATAAGCTAATGGATCTTAATGATTGTCAATAGATCCAAGACAAGTTAGTGGGAGCAATATGCATTCAAATCAAGAAAATATAATTGTTAAGTTTTTTGAATGAATGCTAAGTTACAACAAGGCCAGTGGGAGTGATGTCATAATTTGAGCAACAAGATATGAATAAAGTCTATTTGATAGACTTGATAGAACATAGATGTTACTCGAAAATTGACAAAACATGACACGGTCGATTTTAAAGTATAGACTTGAAATTGGACTTATTGATATAGCAAGGCTATCTCAAGAATGTTAAATGGGGAAATTAAATCTCAAATGTTGAAGATTTAAGAAAGCATTTTCCTATATGATAGAAAATCTCTTTCGTAACCCTTATAATGAATGTTTCACAAAATCACAAAAGGGACACATGTATGGACTTGTGAGTAGATATCCAAAAGTGAAGAACCACAGGGGTTGTCACTTTAAGATATTACTATATCCCAGGATCAAAACCAAAGCAACTGATAGAGTATTATTGCCTTTAAGAAAGGAACATCAGAGTGGGACTCTGGAAGCGTGCATTCACTTAGGTTATAAACCAAAGTGAAAAATAAGCCATTTTAACAAATGGAACTTCATAATGGATGAAGTACTAATCATATGAATGTATTGTAAGTATTGTACTACAATGGTCTCAAGGTTGGAGCAAAGTTTGTATAATGTATACAAACGAAATATATGACGATATATTGTTTTAGAAACTGCTTCAAAAGGTGTTTTGAATGGAAGGGGTTCTTTTAGAACCAATGATTGAATCCAAACCATAAGGTCATGAGTTGGACACTACGACGCAACGGGGCGATAGCTCAAGCCATGGAATCAAGGTTTCATCAAAGTATTCGAACACAAGAAAGAGACATCATCAAATGTTTTGGAAACATTTGATAAGTGAATCATTTTTAAATAAAAAGGATTAATACATAACCAAGTTAACCTACGAGCATAAGCTCTCTCAACTAGAATGTATAACATACACTAGTGATTGACTTTAGTGCAAGTGGGAGATTGTTGGAAATATGCCCTGAAAGTCAATCTTTGGAAAAAACCTTTCAGGACAATAAATGGATGTATAAATGACTCTTATATATCAAATGGCAAAGATACTATTTAGGACTATCTCTATAAACGATATATGTCCTAAATAGTGAATCCACGGACAATGGATCGATTGAAGAAGTAATCTAATGAAGTTAGACTATAAAGACCTTCTTCACATAACCATCATGTCCAAAAGGTTCCTGGTCATAGGATTGTCGGAGGGATACTGACAATGTATAGACCGGTACATACTATGTCCGCTTCAATTAGAAGGACGGAAGGTCTCATCCCATTCGTGTAGTGACACTAAGACAAGTATGTAGGTGCTCATTAAGGGAATGAGTTCACTGAACACAATCGAACGAGAGTACTTGCATGGAGGTCTACTCACATGTCAAGCAAGTAACTCTAATGGTTGGAATAATGTAAGTAGTCTTTTGACCTGAGGCATCATCGTTGTCTTGTGGTTAAGTACTTGATCTTTGATTATGTCAAAGTCACTCCATCCGCGGGTGTCCACGGCATAGTTGGGGTTAAGCCACTTAGTCATGAAGGCAAGTGAATGCGCAACAAGGAATCTCTAATCCTCGTTAAGAGAGGATGAATACTCTAAGATATGATTCTGGAATCTTCGGCCGAAGTATCGAGCGTGATAAAGGAAAGCGTTCCTATACGACTCAATTGAATCATATAAGAAGGAATAATCACATTAGGGGTTTGACATAATATATCCATACCCTAGTGATGTGATTGAAAGTATTGTTTTAGAGAAGGATCGAATTACATTGTAATTCCAACTGAATAGGTTCTCCAAACAACTTCTACATTAGCTTGGGTAGCCATGATATATGGTTAGATGTCACTCATGGCTTGTGAGTTCTTCTAGATGATTAAATGTAGTCGTCAAAGAAGAAGGTGAATTAAAAGTAAGTTTTAATTCACTAAGTGATTGGATTAAATATAATCAATTGGATTGGTGCCAATCACCTCACTGTTGGAAGTATGCCCACAAAGCCACTCATTTGATGTAATAGCTTTTTGGAATACTTAATGTATTAAACTTTTATATGTTTAATGAAGGGCAAAGCTTATTGTTAATCACTATTTATTGTATCATGTGTTTAAGCAATAGGGGAATCCTAGGGATGTATTTGATCTAAGAGACAAGTGATCTAAGTGAGTTAGATTATCGAGACCATTCTCTTATGTTCATTCCTAAAACGTTCCTAGCCATAGGATTGCCAATTGGGCATTGACAATCCGCTAAGGTTAGTATGTGTTATGTTGACTCAAGCGTGAGTATGACTAAAGCGTGAGTATGACTAGTCTCAAGTCATTTGATGTTGGACACTAAGACAAACACATAGGTGCACGAAAGAGTAATCGAGTACACTGAACAACGATCAAAAGAGAGTTCGAACATACATGTCATGTAAGAACTCGAAAGTTGCAATATGCAAAGTAGTCCTTTGACCTGAGGCATCATAAATGTCTAATTGTTAGGTCCTTGATCTTTGATCATGTCAACGGCATTCCATCGGAGTGTCCACGACATTGTTGGGGTCAATCTATGCAGTCATGTAGGCATATGAATGCACAACAAGGGATCTCTAACCTTCCATGGTGGAAGGAGAATACTCTAAGATATGATTCTAAAGTCTTTGGCCAAAGCATATGAATATGACTTAGGAAGAATGTTCCAAATCATATTCAAGGGAATCATATAGATAAGTATCACATTGGATAGTAGACATGAAACAAACTATCACTTAAACAATGTGATTAAGAGTATTGTATTAGAGAAAGACCGTATTGCATTGTAGTTGTAACTGGATAGGTTCTCCAACCACTTCTACTTAGCTTGGGTAACCATGACATACTGCTAGGTGTCACTCATGGTTTGTGGAAGCCCTAAATGATTAGAAAACACTAATCATTAAGGGAGAATTGAAATGTGGTTTCAATTCACAATCGATCGTTAAAAGTAACAATCGCCCACTACCTCGCTAATTGGAACCTAATGGATCGTACACCGAGTAAGGGCGATAGTGAAGAAATTAAATGAAATGGATATGCAATTAAATGGTTTAATTGAAGAATGGTCAAGATTAATTAATTAGTTAATTAATTTTACGAAAGGTTCGTATTGGGCTTTTAAGTTGGTTTTGGGCTTCGGGGCTCAAAAGCGTTTTGGTCCACAAGGCCCATTATGTTTAAGTTGTATGACAACTAAAACAAAATGGGCAATTAGCCAAATAACAAAGGTAAGGCCGGCCATAAGGGTGAGGGTAGCAAACTTGGATTAATTACAAGTTTGCCACTCACTTGAAATGAAGTATAAAATCAACTTTATAGCTTTATTTCTGATTAGGGTTTTTCTTGGTGAAATGAGGTGAAACACTTTCTCTCTATTTCTCTAAAGAGGCCGGCCACTTAGAGAGATTAATCTAGCAATCTTTTCTTCTCTAAGTCATCCATTTCATCTTCACACTTAACCCTTGGTGTGGAGACTTAGAGACACCAAATCTTTGGTGTTTTTGGAGATCCTTTCCTTACATCCTCAATGTCCAAAGGAGCACAAAAAGGAGAAGGAAATCACAAGCAATATCCAAGGAGCTAGGAGGTGACTTGAAGGCCCTCCACTTGGGTGAATCCCTTGTGGAAACAAGGATGAGCTTCAAGGGTAAAGAAACTCTAAATCTTTACTTCTCTTTAATGTTGTTAAAGAGTTTATTGGTTCACCATATACTATGCTTTGAAAGTCATGGGTTTTATGAATTGTTTTTGAATGCATGCCTACTTTAAAGTGTTAATAGTTTGCATATGTATTCAAATGTTCTTACTTGTTCTTAGCTAGGACAAAAGTTTTCCTTCAAGTGGTATCAGAGCGTAGGCCTAGTTTATGGTGAATCCTTTTGGGTTTTGTGATTTTCATGATTTATGATTTAAATGTTGTAAATGTTACAAGCTTTGTTCTTGCTTTTGAATATATAAATTTTGCTAGAAAATTTAGCATCTCAAATGTTGTAGATGTACTTCATTTAAGCATGAATATTGGAACTAAAATTTGGTGCCATGAATATTTGGAAATTCGGCCAAATCCTTAGGGTGATTTTTTGGGTTCATGTTTGTCTTGTTAAAATGGTTTTAAGGTGACTTTTGGAACCCCTAAGTACCCTAGGATATTAGCCCTCTTTTGAGTGGTGAAAAATTGAGTTTTGGTGAGTGAAAACATTCATGGAGCTATTATGAGTTTTCATGGTGTTCTTCAATGTTCTTGAAGTTCTTGCCAAGAACAAAAAGATTTGAAGTTTTGATTCAAAAGTTTTATGTTTTTCATAAAGTTTTGGTTTAATTTTGATGGGTGATAGTTATTGGTGAAACATTAATTTTGGCTTTAATGTTTGTCAAAAACTCTTTAATGTTTTACAAAACATTTTCTTACAAACCATCAATTTCACCTTTACCTCACCCACCAAAATCAAGTTGCATAAAATCCCTTTCACACTCTTTCACACTCCAAAAACCGGCCACCCCCTAGTGGGGGTACTTTTGGGGCCTTTTATGCAATTACATAAAGTTTTGATACTTTTGTGTATTTGCACTTTGGCCCAAAAGTTTACGTTTTTACGTTAAGGCCCAAAAACTCTAAAGGACAAATTGTTTTGATCCTTTAATGATGTTTTTACATTATTAAAATTTTGGGATCTAGTTGTAATTACATGAAGTTGTGGACTATTGTGTTTTTACAAAGTGACCCCAAAAGTTTTTGTATTTGCATTATGGCCCAATTGTTGTGGTCATAGTTTCCTTTTGGCCCAAATAAAATGAGAACAAAATTGTTTTGTCTCTTTAATGAGAATTGGATTTTCATTTCATTTAGTTCCATTTAAATCAATTCTATGGATCCAAAAACCAATTGTTTAAAGTTGTTTTCTTAGTTAATGTGATTGATTAAGAAAAGGGTGATTATGAACCAAAGGCCTCGATAATTGAGCTATGTGATTGGCCGCTTTACATTATGAATGTTTGGGTTTGGTAGTGTAGATATTGAATGTAATTTGATTAATTCAATTTGTTGTAAATGGACATAAGTCCATCATTTGTGTTGTAAAAGGGCATAAGCCCTTCTTATTATTTCATGTATTCCTTTTGTTTATATGTATGCAAAATGGAATAGTTGGGTCCAACGCCCAATAGGAAATAACGATTTAATTGGATTAAACGCGTAACTAAAATCAACAACTATCTACCTTAAACCCAAGGTCCAACACAAGGCTCGTGTTGGATCAAATTAATCGGTTCATAATCATCCTAAAACCTAATATGACAATATAATCCATATGAGAATGCAATTCATTCGTTAGTAGTTCTATATAGTCTCACTTATTTCTTCGAAATAGTGGGAGTATTATAAACTACTAAATTCATATTAACTTGGACCAATAGTTGTGATAGGCCCATGTTCTTTTAATAAGATTAAAATGATTTTGATGTAGCCCAAAACTACTCCCTCGACAAACGAATATTAAGTTGATAAGCGAGAGATGTTTTGAACATCTCTTCGTAGGCCTTCCACCATGGTGGGCTCCAATCGTTTGTGACTCATGCACCGGCTTCACCCTATCATGGGGGAGTTCAAAGTATGTGCTTACATCCAGGAGGAGTCCATAAACATATGATGAGGTGAGTGTAGGCAACGAGGATAGCCGACATCGTATCATCGTGAGGCTATTCTTGAACCCCTTCACAAACTAAGCATGGTGGGAATAACTTAAACTAAGTGCAATGGAGCCGACATCGTATCATCGTGAGGCAACATTCTCTAGAGGCCAAATGGATGGGTAATTACAAAAGGTTGTAAATGAATAATGCGTTATTCTCTCATCATTATTTTTGCTAACCAACATCGTATCATCGTGAGGTGGGCTTGGTAATGGTGAGTCTCCCATACCCCGCTAAGAGTTCAATATAACTCTCGAATTCCATTGAGGGATGTGGAATTTGCCAAAAATAGTGGGTGGTACTATTTGATTCAAAGACCCAATCAAATAGTTTTAAACAAACAATCTAATACGATTTCTGTTATGTTATGTAGTTAACGACATGCCTAAAATTATACCCACCATTATACTTGACAAAAGGGGCCTTAAGGGCCAACGTTTCCTTGCTTGGTATCGCCACATTGAGAATGTCTCAAAGGTGAAAGACATATTGTATGTGCTTAAGCAATCCCCTCCTCATGTACCTCCTACGAAACTAGCTTCAAAGGAGGAGTTGAAGGAAAAATTTTGTCCTAGCTAAGAACAAGTAAGAACATTTGAATACATATGCAAACCATTAACACATTAAAGTAGGCATGCATTCAAAAACAATTCATAAAACCCATGACTTTCAAAGCCTAGTATATGGTGAACCAAAAGACTCTTTAACAACATTAAAGAGAAGTAAAGATTTAGAGTTTCTTTACCCTTGAAGCTCATCCTTGTTTACACAAGGGATTCACCCAAGTGGAGGGCCTTCAAGTCACCTCCAAGCTCCTTGAATCTTGCTTGTGATTTTTCCCCTTTTAGTGCTCCTTTGCTCCTTCAGGATGTGAGGAAAGGATCTCCAAAAACACCAAAGGTTTGGTGTCTCTAAGTCTCCACACCAAGGGTGAGGTGTGAAGATGAAATGGATGACTTAGAGAAGAAAAGATTGCGAGCTAAATCTTCCCTAAGTGGCCGGCCTCTTTGTAGAGAGAAAGAGAGAAAATGTTTCACCTCTTTGCCTCAAAGAAAACCCTAATGAAAATAAAGCTATAAAGTTGCTTTTATACTTCATTACATTTGGTGAGTGGCAAACTTGCAATTAAGCAAAGTCTCACACTCACCCCTTATGGCCGGCCCCTTGTAAGTGATTGGGCTTATTGCCCATTTTGTTTTAGTTGTCATACAACTTAAACATAATGGGCCTTGTGGACCAAAACGCTTTTGGGCCCCGAAACCCAAAACCAACTTAAAAGCCCAATACGAACCTTTCGTAAAATTAATTAACTAATTAATTAATCTTGACCATTTTTCAATTAAACCATTTAATTGCATATCCATTTCATTTAATTTCTTCACTATCACCCTTACTCGGTGTACGATCCAATAGGTTCCATTTAGCGAGGTATTGGGCGATTGTTACTCTTAACGATCGATTGTGAATTGAAACCACATTTCAATTCTCCCTTTATGATTAGTGTTTGCTAGTCATTAGGGCTTCCACAAACCATGAGTGACACCTAGCAGTATGTCATGGTTACCCAAGCTAAGTAGAATTGGTTGGAGAACCTATCCAGTTACAACTACATTGCAATACGGTCATTCTCTAATACAATACTCTTAATCACATTGTTTAAGTGATAGTTTATTTCATGTCTACTATCCAATGTGACACATATCTATATGATTCCCTTGAATATGATTTGGAACAAACTTCCTAAGTCATATTCATATGCTTTGGCCAAAGACTTTAGAATCATATCTTAGAGTATTCTCCTTCCACCATGGAAGGTTAGAGATCCCTTGTTGTGCATTCATATGCCTACACGACTACATAGCTTGACCCCAACAATGTCGTGGACACTCTGATGGAATGCCGTTGACATAATCAAAGATCAAGGACCTAACCATTTGACATCTATGATGCCTCAGGTCAAAGAACTACTTTGCATATTGCAACTTTAGAGTTCATACATGACATGTATGTTCGAACTCTCTTTTGATCGTTGTTCAGTGTACTCGATTACTCTTTCGAGCACCTATGTGTTTGTCTTAGTGTACAACACTAAATGACTTGAGACTAGTCATACTCACGCTTGAGTCAACATAACACATACTAACCTTAGCGGATTGTCAATGCCCAATTGGCAATCCTATGGCTAGGAACGTTTTAGGAATGAACATAAGAGAATGGTCTCGATAATCTAACTCACTTAGATCACTTGTCTCTTAGATCAAATACATCCCTTGGATTCCCTTATTGCTTAAACACATGATACAATAAATAGTGATTAACAATAAGCTTTGCCCTTCATTAAACATATAAAAGTTTAATACATTAAGTATTCCAAAAGCTATTACATCAAATGAGTGGCTTTGTGGGCATACTTCCAACAGGAGTGTCAAAATTATGTTAGACACTATGAGGATGATTTACAAGCCAAATGCTGAATCCTTACTTCACTTAGTAATGAGCTTATGAAGCTACATAAGCACATGGATACTTCTTGTGCCATGGTTGAAAGTTTGCATAAGATGCATGACATTGAGACTTGTAATGTACGATTCTCAAATGTTTGTAGTCTAATGAATGCCAAAATGGCAAAGGGGACATCGGTCCATAAACATGGACAAAAGATGGAAAAGATATTTAAAGATCTTAAAAGTTTAGGAACTTCCATCGATGGGAAAATGGCCCAAGACTTTTTCCTTGCATCTCTCTCGGATGATTTCACTAAGTTTATTGTAAACTATAAAGTGAATAGATTCGATCATGCTTTAAACGAGATGATTGACATGTGCTGTAAATTTGAAAAAGGTTTCAAAAGGGACAGTGGGAGTGAGAATGCAATCACAAGGAAAAGGTTGCATAAGAAGAAGGCAAAGAGATCCAAAGGAACATGCTTTCATTGTGGAAAGGATGAACGTTGGAAGAAGAAATACAGGGTGCGCATTGCGAGCCTTATGACACGAACTTTTGAAGAGACTATTTCTGTCATAGAGAGTGCTTTTACAGTGAGCTCCAATTCTTGGATATTTGATTCAGGCGCTAGTCAACATATCTGTAATACGATGCAGGGACTAGCGGGGAGCAAGTCACTGCGCAACGGGGAGATGGTTGTGCGAGTTGGGAACGGCACTAAAATCTCTGCAAAAGCAATAGGCACCTACATGCTTAACCTACCCTCTGGGGAAGTCCTGGAACTTAAAAATTGTTTATATTTTCCTTCATGTATAAAGAATTTGATTTCCATCTCTAAGCTGTTACGAGATGGGCACTCAGTATTGTTTGACAAAATGAGTTGCACTTTATACTTGAACGGTCGTATTATCTCTCATGGTAATATGATAGAATGACTTTTTCACCTAGAGACAAATAGTGGGATGTACTGTATTGCAAGCGGGAATACCTCAAAACCCAAAAGGGCTAGAGAAGAAGTTAACCAAGAAAAGATGTGGCATCTTAAACTTGGACATGTAAACCTTGATAAGATTCACAAGATGTCGAAAGACGGATATATCCGCCCATTAGGTAATGACCAGATGGGTACTTATGAATGTTGCTTGAAAGAGAAGATGACCAAATCTCCATTTACTGGGAAAGGAGAGCGTGCCACTGAAATTCTAGGGTTAATCCACACTGACGTATGTGGACCTATGTCTACTACGTCGAGAGGAGGCTTATCCTACTATATCACATTCACCGACGATCACTCTCGGTTTGGCTATGTGTATCTTATGAAGTACAAGTCAGAATCCTTTGAAAGGTTCAAGGAATTCAAGAATGAAGTTGAGAAGCAAACTGGGAAACAGATAAAGATCCTAAGATCGGATCGAGGGGGTGAATATCTGAGTAATGAGTTCCCAGATTATCTCAAAGAGTGGAATAATATCACAGTGGACTCCACCGGGAACTCCACAACTTAATGGAGTTTCTGAAAGGAGAAATCGAACCTTGATGAACATGGTTCATTCTATGATGAGTTCCGCTAATCTACAAGTAACATTCTGGGGATACGCTCTATATACAGCATCTTACTTGCTTAATAGAGTACCTTCCAAATCAGTTTCACAAACACCCTATGAGATATGGCATGGAAGAAAGCCAAGTCTTAATCATGTTAAGATTTGGGGTTGTGAAGCATATGTCAAGAAGCTTGAAGCTACTAAGCTTGAAGCGAGATCAGTAAGATGTTATTTTGTGGGATATCCTAGAGAACCTATGGGATATGAGTTCTACCATCCTGACGACCAGAAAGTCTTTGTCGCCAGAACTGCTAAGTTTCTAGAGGACGAATTCGTTCTCAAAGGAACTATAAGCAAAGAGATGGAAATTAATGAGATTAATAATGAACCACAAACAAGCACTCGACATATTGACAACCCTGTTCCTGAACCCCTAGCTCCACGTAGATCTGAACAGGTTAGTAAGCCACCTAAGAGGTATGGCTTACACAATGACTTTGCGGAATTGCATCTTCTAGGTGACAATGACACAAAGGAGGACCCTAGGGACTACACTGAAGCAATGTCCGACATTGATTCAAAGAGATGGCAAGAGGCCATGAAATCCGAGATGGATTCCATGTATCAAAATCAGGTCTGGACTCTTGTAGACCCTCCAGAAGGTATTGTACCTGTTGGAAACAAATGGGTCTTCAAGAGGAAGATAGGCGTTGATGGGAACGTGGAGACTTATAAGGCTAGACTAGTAGCCAAGGGTTACAGGCAACGAGAAGGGATTGACTATGAAGAAACCTTCTCTCCTGTAGCCATGATTAAGTCCATTCGGATTTTGCTTGCTATAGCTACGTACCATGATTATAAGATATGGAAAATGGACGTGAAGACGGCCTTTCTGAACGGCTACCTAGAAGAAGAGCTCTATATGACTCAACCCGAAGGTTTCATGTCCAAGTCTGAAAAGACTAAGGTATGCAAGCTTCAAAGGTTCATTTATGGACTTAAGCAAGCGTCCAGGAGCTGGAACATTCGTTTCGACACTGAAATCAAAACGTTTGGTTTTACTCAAAACGAAGACGACAATTGTGTTTATCAAAAGGTCGTTGGGGAAGCAGTAGTATTCCTAGTGTTATATGTAGATGACATATTACTATTCGGGAATGACACTGCAATACTTTCTTCTGTAAAAGTGTGGTTGTCCAAAACCTTCCACATGAAAGATTTAGGAGATGCATCTTATGTACTTGGGATAAAGCTCTATCGTTATAGATCCAGAAAATTAATTGGATTATCCCAATCTATGTACATTGATAAGGTGCTAAGTAGGTTTCAGATGGAACAATCTAAGAAAGGTTTTCTTCCTGTGAGACATGGAATTCACCTTTCTAAGTCCATGGAACCTAAGACTCCCGAAGAGATACGGCAAATGAATATGATTCCTTATGCTTCCGCCATAGGGAGTCTCATGTATGCCATGATATGCACAAGGCCTGATATCGCATATGCTGTGAGCATTACTAGTCGATATCAATCTAACCCAGGACCAGTACACTGTGCAGCTGTCAAGACGGTCCTTAAGTACTTAAGAAGAACTAAGGACATGATCCTCGTATATGGAGGAGCAGCAGAGTTGCGAGTGGAAGCCTATACAGACGCAGATTTCCAATCTGACGTCGATGATAGAAGTTCCAACTCCAGATATGTATTCACTCTGAATGGTGGGGCTGTCAGTTGGAAGAGCAAGAAACAGAGTGTAATTGCTGATTCCACAACAGAGGCTGAATATGTCGCTGCAGCTGAAGCCGACAAAGAAGCGTTCTGGATGAAGAAGTTCATCACTGAACTTGGGGTGGTTCCAACCATTACATGACCAGTAACTTTGTACTGTGATAATAGTGGGGCGATAGCTCAGGCCAAGGAACCCAGGGCACATCAAAAGAACAAACATTTTGACAGGCGCTTTAATATCATTAGAAGATATGCTGCCGAGGGGAAAGTCAACATTCTCAAAGTTGCTTCAGCTGATAACGTAGTAGATCCACTGACAAAGCCAATGTCTCAAATCCAGCTTGACCGTCATATGGAAAAGATGGGTATTAGATACATGGGAGGATGGCTTTGTTGGAAATGTGCCCTAAAACCAATCATGTGATGATACATTACGGACATTTCACATGTTAAACTAATCTAGTTTAAATATAAAGGGCAAAGATTATTGTTTGAGCCGTCTCATATAAATGTTATATGCTTAAACAATAAGTCCAAGGAATATGTTATTGGAAGAATACGATCTAAAGAAGTTAGATTCATGAGACCATTCTTTCGTAGACACATCCTAAACGTTCCTGATCATAGGATTGCCAATTGGGCATTGACAGTCCGTTAAGATCAGTACGTCCTGTGTCTTCTCTCAGGGAGAGTGACTAGTCTCGAGTCATTGGTGTGTGTGACATCAAGACAAGTACGTAGGTGCTCAATAGAGAATGAGTTCACTGAACACGATCAACGAAGAGTTCTCATATTCATGTCACATGAGAACTCATGGTTGGGATAATGCAAAGTAGTCCTTTGACCTGAGGCATCACAGTTGTCATATGGTTAAGTCCTTGATCTTTGATTATGTCAAAGTCACCCCATCGGGGTGTCCACGGCATCGTTGGGGTTAAGCCACTTAGCCATGGAGACAAGTGAATGTGCAACAAGGGATCTCTAACCTTCAAACCGTTTGAGGGAGAATACTCTATGATATGATTTAGAATCTCTGGCGCCAGAGTATGAATGAGATTTAGGAAGTCGTTCCAAATCACATTCAAGGTAATCATATAAGCAGACGAATCACATTGGATAGTAGACATGAATAAATAAACTATCAAACCAAACAATGTGGTCAAGAGTATTGTATTAGAGAAAGACCGTATTGCATTTGTAGTCCTAAACTGAATAGGTTCTCCACCTCTTCTGATTAGCTTGGGTAACCATGATATGCTGCTAGGTGTCACTCATGGTTTGTGGAAGCCCTAAACGTGTATAATCACTAAAGGGAGAATTGAAAGTAAGTTTCAATTCACAATCGATTTGAAATGGTTTTAATCGCCCACTGCCTCGCTAAAAGGAACCTAATGGATCGTACACCGTGTAAGGTGGAGATTGAAGAAACAATAGAGATGAGTAAGAATAATTAAAGGGTTTAATTATTTATGGCAAGGATTAATTAATATGTTAATTAATCAAACGAATAAGTTCGTTAAAGACCTCGGGATAACTTTGGACCTTAAGGCCCAATGGGCTTCGAACGTCAAGCCCATTAACTTAAGTTGTATGACAACTTAATGAATAATGATTCACAAAGGCCCAATTAGTCCAAAAATATCCCAATGGCCGGCCATATTAGAGATGGAGTGGGTTTTGAACTTATTTACAAGTTTGCCACTCCAATGAATTAAGGTATAAATATGACTTTATAGCCAAAATTCATTAAGGGTTTCTTTTGGAGAAAATTTGAGAGAACATGTCTCTCCCTTTCTCTCTAAAGAGGCCGGCCACCCTTGGAGGGTGTATCTAGCAATCCTACTACTCCAAGGTCACTCATTTCTTCTCCAATCTAACCTTGCTGAAGATACTTAGAGGTTCTCAATTTTGGGAACTTGGAGAAACCTTTTCATCCATCCAAATCCATAGATTTTAGATGCAAGGAATGAAGGCCCTCTCTTTGGGTGATTAGCCTTTGCTTATGCAAAGAGGAATCAACAAAGGTATGATTTCAACTCACTTACTTTTGAGTTGAGTTTTGGTTCACCAATCTACTAGGCTTTGAATTTCATGGGTAATGTTTTGTTTTTGAGTGCATGCAAGCATGATTCCGCCTTTAATTGTTAATTGCATGCTATATGATGTTGCTCAAATGAACATGTTTTCACAAAATCTTCCTTCAGGCTTTGAGTGCAAGTGGGAGATTGTTGGAAGTATGCCCACAAAGCCACTCATTTGATGTAATAGCTTTTTGGAATACTTAATGTATTAAACTTTTATATGTTTAATGAAGGGCAAAGCTTATTGTTAATCACTATTTATTGTATCATGTGTTTAAGCAATAAGGGAATCCTAGGGATGTATTTGATCTAAGAGACAAGTGATCTAAGTGAGTTAGATTATCGAGACCATTCTCTTATGTTCATTCCTAAAACGTTCCTAGCCATAGGATTGCCAATTGGGCATTGACAATCCGCTAAGGTTAGTATGTGTTATGTTGACTCAAGCGTGAGTATGACTAGTCTCAAGTCATTTGGTGTTGGACACTAAGACAAACACATAGGTGCTCGAAAGAATAATCGAGTACACAGAACAACGATCAAAAGAGAGTTCGAACATACATGTCATGTAAGAACTCGAAAGTTGCAATATGCAAAGTAGTCCTTTGACCTGAGGCATCATAGATGTCTAATGGTTAGGTCTTGATCTTTGATCATGTCAACGGCATTCCATCGGAGTGTCCATGGCATTGTTGGGGTCAAGCTATCTAGTCATGTAGGCATATGAATGCACAACAAGGGATCTCTAACCTTCCATGGTGGAAGGAGAATACTCTAAGATATGATTCTAAAGTCTTTGGCCAAAGCATATGAATATGACTTAGGAAGAATGTTTCAAATCATATTCAAGGGAATCATATAGATAAGTATCACATTGGATAGTAGACATGAAACAAACTATCACTTAAACAATGTGATTAAGAGTATTGTATTAGAGAAGGACCGTATTGCATTGTAGTTGTAACTGGATAGGTTCTCCAACCACTTCTACTTAGCTTGGGTAACCATGACATACTGCTAGGTGTCACTCATGGTTTGTGGAAGCCCTAAATGATTAGAAAACACTAATCATTAAGGGAGAATTGAAATGTGGTTTCAATTCACAATCGATCGTTAAGAGTAACAATCGCCCACTACCTCGCTAATGGAACCTAATGGATCGTACACCGAGTAAGGGCGATAGTGAAGAAATTAAATGAAATGGATATGCAATTAAATGGTTTAATTGAAGAATGGTCAAGATTAATTAATTAGTTAATTAATTTTACGAAAGGTTCGTATTGGGCTTTTAAGTTGGTTTTGGGCTTCGGGGCTCAAAAGCGTTTTGGTCCACAAGGCCCATTATGTTTAAGTTGTATGACAACTAAAACAAAATGGGCAATTAGCCCAATAACAAAGGTAAGGCCGGCCATAAGGGTGAGGGTAGCAAACTTGGATTAATTACAAGTTTGCCACTCACTTGAAATGAAGTATAAAATCAACTTTATAGCTTTATTTCTGATTAGGGTTTTTCTTGGTGAAATGAGGCGAAACACTTTCTCTCTATTTCTCTAAAGAGGCCGGCCACTTAGAGAGATTAATCTAGCAATCTTTTCTTCTCTAAGTCATCCATTTCATCTTCACACTTAACCCTTGGTGTGGAGACTTAGAGACACCAAATCTTTGGTGTTTTTGGAGATCCTTTCCTTACATCCTCAAAGTCCAAAGGAGCACAAAAAGGAGAAGGAAATCACAAGCAATATCCAAGGAGCTAGGAGGTGACTTGAAGGCCCTCCACTTGGGTGAATCCCTTGTGGAAACAAGGATGAGCTTCAAGGGTAAAGAAACTCTAAATCTTTACTTCTCTTTAATGTTGTTAAAGCGTTTTAAAACATATGTGAGTACTAGTTTTCATGTTTACATCAATCTTCTCACATATACCTAGTGTGGGGTGTGTAGTCAAAAAATCTAAGTGAAAATTGAGTGCATATCTAGTAAGGAATTGAGGGAATTCTCTAAGGCATGTTACTACCTTCAAAATGTTGTTTTAATTGATTAAATGTGAGCTAGTGAATGGTGACTATGATTAAGTATGCTCGAGGGTAAGGATTGCTTACATCTACGTGAGTGGTGATCTTTGACATGTTATGTTTCATTGGAAATCCCTGAGGCAAATGTTGGAAGGTGTAGATTGTTTGTTTTGTTTGTTTTGTTTGTTAGTTTTGCTCGAGGACTAGCAAAAGCTAAGTGTGGGGGAATTTGATAGGAGCATATTTATGCAACTTAGTTAGCTTGTTCTTATGCATTTATGTTGTTATTTCTTAGTTAATTTAGTATTTCAAGCCATTTTCGTATGTTTGTAGGTTTAAAGGGCTAAAGTGACAAGAAAGTGCATTTTGGTGCCTTTTGGAGCAGTTTTGGGCTTGGAATGAATATCACATGCATGGAGCAAGGTGATGGACGAAATTGATGACCAAAAGAGGCTAGGATTATGCTAAAGTTATGAAGAAATCAATTCAAGAAGAGAAAGTCAAAGATTAAAGCAAGAAAGAAGGAATGTTAGACAAGTTACCTTATTTGGTTCTAACCTTTCCTAATCCTAATTCACCTAAGTTCCAGCTGCAAAGAGGTGTCCTAAATACTTTGGGACACTTAATTACATGTTCTAGAAACCCTAATCTCAGTCAAGGAGGAATGCCGCACCTCTCCTTTCCCTTTCACTTCCTTGCCGCACAAAGGAGATCATTCCCTTTCCTATTTTCTGCCATAAAGCATTTTCCCTTTCCCTCAACATCCATGCCGCATATCTCTTTACCTTTTCATTAGGATTTTGACTTTAATTCATATTTCCCTTTATGTTTTGGTTTAATTTCTGTTACCTAAATTCGTTCTTAGTCTTAATACCCTAAAGTCTTTAAATACACACCCTAGCCGCATCTATGGATCATCATTCACCATTCTACACATCTATCCACTTCCATCCGCACCCATTCACCACTCATCATGCCATACACCAACCATTCAGCCATACATCCATCTCTACACATCCAGTCGCACTTCCTACACAACCTTAAGCCATTCTTCCGTACATATAACCATCCAAACCATCACCCATCCCTTGTGTCGCAGCAAAGGAAAGGAAGAAAAGTTCTTGGACGTACTTGATGTTCAGATTGGATTGCTGGAACGTTTAGGTGTTTTCTTTCTTTTGTTTTCAATGTAGAAATTTATGTACCTTTGTTCTGTGAACATGAGTGGCTAAACCCGATTTTGCTAGAGGGAATTCAAAGCTATGAATATATTTGCAATATGAATTGATTACTTTCAGTTGTGATTTCATAAACCTTGAACGCAATTTACTTAACGGCTTGATTGATAACTTATTCTTGTATGTTGATCGAGGGTTAACACTTAGTTTGCATGCATGAATTTGATGCTAGAATATAAGGGAGTTTCACCTAATCGTTATGAACTTATATTCACAAGTAGTGGAGGTTGCTAGTCACGATCGTGTTAAGTAAATTCCTGGCATAAGTATCATGCAATTCATAGTTACAAGTGCCTTGTCAATGCTTCTGATTTTCATAGAACTTAATGATCTTTGCTCGTATCTTTATTATGCAATTCATGTAAGGAACGTGTGAGGAATAATTTGGGTTGTCGCATGCAATCATCCAATTCAATGAAAATAGGAAAATCTGAGGGTTAATTAGTGCAATTCACGGTTAATCTGGGGCATTTTATGGTTTATCGAAAGAACAACTGAACATCAATTTGTATGCAAGTATGCCATGTGTGGAGAAGGAACTCTAGCTAACCAATCATCCATATTTTTTCCTAATTTCGTGCAGATTTCTCTATGTCTTTAATTTACTTGTTCTACTTTCAATTTCGTCAAAACCAATTCCCCCTTTACTTTGTTGAGTCATATTAGTTAGAAATTGTTTTAGTTTGTGTTTTTAAGTGTTTGGAGTTAAGTTAAAACCAATTTTTGTCCAAAATTGTGTTTAGTGTCAGAAACTGCCTAGTTTGTGTTTTTAGGCAGTTTTGAGTGTTTTTAGCTTATTTTGAGTCTTGTGAACTTACTTTGAGTCTTTTGAGTCTATCCAAATGTTTTTAGTTTGTTTTTGTGTCTTTGAGTCATTTTAGAGTGTTTTAGCAATCCCTCCTAATCCCCGATTTAAGAACGATCCCTACTTACATATATACTACAATTGTCACAAGAGGGTTTAATTTGTGTGTTAAGTTAAATTTTCACATCATGCATGTGCATTTCATGTCTACATTCCTGCTTCATTCTAACTAGATTAGTTGTCTAGTTAGGCGCGTGGATTTCCAACAAGCTGGGCACGCAAATTAAGACTTACCCACATGGGTTCACTAACACCTTTTTGCTAGTTTCCAACTTTTAGCCGTGGAGCTTCCCAGATTGTTTTGTAGTGTGACTTGTGTCTCCTGTGTGAAATGAAACATTTTTTTTGCTTATATCTTTGGCTAGGGTTTCTTTTCTTGGTTGGGGTTGTCAGATTATATTATTTAGAGAGAAAAGTTAGAGAGAGATAAAGCATTTATGCTTCCACCTTCTTCCTCCTCATTTATGAAACCCTACGTGCAAAACCTTCTTTCATGCATTAAACACCCAATCATTGAAGAATAGTGTTGCGTTGTCTTTGGTTTTGCATTAAATTTGTGGTCAAGTGTTTCTAGTTTCAAATCTTTAAAACTGACCCATTTTAGGATTCTCATTAGTTTCTTCCTTCAACTATTTGATTAGAGAAACTAAATGGATATTTGAATCCAGATCTGCATATCATTGTCATATCATCATATGCATAGCTTGTGTGTTGATTTCAGTGCCACAAGGTGAAGAGCTCAGGAGGAGCTGCCACTTTGTAATGACCGAAGAAATCCATCTTGTGTGAGGCAAGATTGCACAAAGGTAAAGCTGCTCCGTAGGCTAGGTCTAGGAATTGAGCTTTGCGTGGTACTTTGTAAGAACCTTGATTATATTAGTGGATTGGACTTCATTAAGAGTCCCCAGTTTTTTTAATTGTGAGGTGGGTTTTTCCTACCAAAAACATCTTGTGTTCAAAGTTATTTATAGTGTGCCACATATCTCACATACCTATGTGCTACATGTATCACTTGAGTATTTAATTAGTAAGCGCTCATAATCCTACACACTTGACACATTAATAACTTGGAACGATCTGAGGTCATGCTAACTAGGATAGCTTTTGGTATTTGAAATTGGTTATTAAATCTTTGATTTATCGACTAACAAATCTACCTTAGTTGACTAGCGGACTTGGCTAGTCAATCCATCAGATTATCATTTTTATATATAGGATATTCTGCCTGGTACCAATTTCAATTGGCGACTTCATTGGGGACAAGTTGCAATCTTGATTTAACGGCTCTAAGATCTAGAAAAAACACTACCAGGAATCGCAATGCCTCAAAGGTACGCAAGGCTGCTTCACTACTTGACTAGTCTCAACGCGAAAGCCAATACCAGGAAAACTTGGATGAATATGCCATGCAAACATCATCCAGTTATTTATGCTCTGGGTGAAGCCCAAAAAGAAATTGTTGTAGTGAAGAAGTTGAAAAATTCAATCCCAAAGCCAAGCAATGATAAGAGCATATTTATGCAACTTAGTTAGCTTGTTCTTGTGCATTTACATTGTGTTTTCTTAGTTAAGTTAGTCTTTTAAGCCACTTTCATGTGTTTTCAGGTTTTAAGGGCAAAGTATGCAAAGAGGTGTATTTTAGAGCCTTTTGGAGCAAAATTGAGCTTGGAATGAATGGCACGTGTTTGAAGCAAAAGGCATGGACGAAATTGAAGATTGAAGATGTGAGGAATCCTAATTGAAGAAGGATTCCTAATCAACGAAGGAGTCCTAATCGAAGAAGGATTCCTAATCAACGATGGACTCCTAATTGAAGATGGATTCGTAGAAGAATGAAGATTCCTACTCAAACAAGGTTTCCTACTTGAAGTAGGAAAGTTAAGCCTAAAGTTTCCTATTTTGGGTTGATCTTTCCTAAACCGAAATGGCCTTAAGTTCCAGCAACTTTGAAGGTTCCTAAGCATTGGAAGACACAAAACAAAGGTTCTAGAACACCTAGGAGCCTTTGCCGCACTTATCCCCTTCTAAAAACCCTTTTTCCTTGCCTTGCAAGGCATTCTAGAAGCCCAATCCCTTTCCTACATATCTGTCACACCTCTTATACCTTTTCCCCTTTGTATTTTGATTGTTTGGGCCCTAATCCTTATTTTCTGCTAAGTCCAAGTCCTAACCTGATTTCCCTTGGGTTTTAAGTGCCTATATATACTCATATTTCATTCTTTGCCACAACACCACCTCCCATATTCACAATTCACGCCAAAAAATCATTCTTCCCTTTCTGCTGCATATATCCATCACCATTCTCCATAGTTTCTGACCTAAAACACCTCTTGTCGCACCATACACCTATCCTAGCCTGAACCCCATCCTTCTACACCATTCATAACCCCCAAAACCTGACCCTAAACCTTGTGCTGCAACAAAGAGGAAAGAGGGAAGTTCGTAGACGTGCTTGATGTTCAGTTTGGATCGCTGGAGTGTCTAGGTGTTTTCTTTCTTTTGTTTTCAATGTCTAAATTTGTTTATCTTTGCTTTGTGAGTATGAGGAACTAAAGCCCTTTTAGCTAGGGGGGAATTGAAAACCATGTTCATGCTTGCAATATGATTTGATTACTTTCAGTTGTGATTCATAAGTTGTGAATTCAATTTACTTATCCGTTTGAATTAAAACTGATTTGTATGTGTTGGTTGAGAGTGCACCCTTAATTTCCATGCATAAATCTGATGCTAGGATATAAGGGAGTTTCACGTAATTGTTATGAACTTATATTCATAAGTAGTGAAAGTTGTTAGTCACAATCGCGTTAAGTAAATTCTTGGCATAAGTTTCATGCAATTCATAGTTACAAGTGCTTCATCAATGCTTATGATTTTTATAGAACTTAATGATTCTTGGTTGTATCTCTATTATGAAATTCATGTAGGGAACTTGTGGGGAATGCTTTGGGTTGTTGTATGCAATCATCCAATTCAATAAAATTAGGAAAATCTGAGGGTTAATTAGTGCAATTCATGGTTAATCTGGGGCGTTGAGAATTCATGGTTTATTGAAAAGCAACTGGAAATCGTTTTGTTTGCAAGTGTGTCATTTATGGAGAAGAACCTCCTAGCTAACCTATCATCCATAGTTTTACCCAAATTCGTGCAGATTGCATTAGTTCTTTAATTTACTTGTTTTGTTTTCAAATTCGTCAAAACCAAACCCCCCTTTACTTTGTTGAGTCATTTTAGTTTGAAACTGATTTAGTTTGTGTTTTTAAGTGTTTCGAACAAGTTAAAACCAAAATTTGTCCAAAAGTGTGTTTAGAGTCCAAATCTGCCCAGTTTGTGTTTTTTGGCAGAATTGAGCGTTTTTAGCTTGTTTTGAGTCTTTTGAGTTTGTTTTGAGTTCTTTGAGTCTAGTTTAGTGTTTGTAACTTTGTTTATATGTTTTTAAGTCAGCCTAGAGGTTATTAGCAAGCCCTCATAATCTCCAGTCCAGAACGATCCCTACTTACATTCTTTATAACAATTGATACAAGAGGGGTGAAAGGCTAACCAAGATCGGATATAGCTGGTTTTCCGTGAAATCTTTAATTTGTGTGTTAAGTTAATTTTCACATCAAATTTTTGGCACCGTTGCCGGGGAATAGCAACTTTGCTAATCCCCCGTTGTTTCTTTTTTTGTTTATTTTTCGTGTCTTTTGTGTTAGTTACTGACCTTGTTTGTTTTCTTGTTTTAGGTACTAGTTTATGACTCAGAGTTCTCATCTGGTTCGTGAGCATATCTTGGACTTCGACGACGATTTTGAGAGGACTTTGAGAAGGAATAGGAATCAGCAAGATCATAACCCACTTATTCCTGAACCTGAGTTTGAAGAGCATCCACTTGAAGAAGAAGAGGAGCCCATGACAAAGGTTGTAGAGGAAGATCCCAACATGGCAGCGGACAATCAAATAATCAAAGAGCTTTCCACTTCGGAATTGGACAATGCCGCTCCCCTATGCATCCAATACCCCATGGCTGCCCAAGGGAAGATGGACGAGTTCGAATTGAAATCAAGTTTGTTGCATTACATTCTAAAGTTCCATGGGCTGTCCATGGAGGACCCTAACAAGCACTTGAAGGAATTTGAAGTGGTTTGTTCGAGCATGACCCCTATCAATGTTGATGGCAGCATCTTAAAGATGAAGGCTTTTCCATTCTCTCTAACGGCTACAGCTAAAAATTGGTTGTATGAACTTGCACCTGGGACGGTTACATCTTGGGAAAGTATGAAACGCGCGTTCTTGGAGAAATTTTTCCCTACTTCAAGAGTCATTCTCTTGAGGAAACATATTAGTGGTATCCAACAAAATCAAGGTGAATCCTTTCGAACTTATTATGAACGTTTCAATACTTCTATGAAGGCCTTCTACCAATTAAACGTTAAATGCTAGATGCCTCGGCGGAAGGAGCTTTGGTGGACAAAACACCTATGGCAGGAAAGACACTAATTGCAAACCGTGCATTGAATGCACAACAATACGAAGGCATTGGGCAAAGGGACACCCCACGGCAGCAAGTGAATGAGGTAAGTTCCACATCCAATATTCAATCTCAATTAGCTAATCTTACTTCCATTGTGTCTCAAATGGCCGAAGGAATGAAGATCCAAGGACCAATGGTGTGTGGCGTGTGTTCTATCCAAGGACATGCCTCTAAAAAGTGCCCTCAACTAATTGAGAATGGTGAATGGGAAAGCGCTAATGCGATTGGATTTCAAAGACAAAATCAGCCAAGAAAAGATCCATATTCCAATACATATAATCCCGGTTGGAGAGACCATCCAAATTTCAAGTGGAGGGAGCCTCAACAAACCCAACAACAAGGAGGCTTTAGGCAGTAACCCCCAGGCTTCTACACCAAGCCATACGCACCCACACAAGTCCCACAACAATCTGCCCCAAATGCTTCAGGTACATCTCTAGATAATGACACACTTCTTAAGTTACTCACCATTTTGTCTCAGGGGCAAGAGAATCAAGCTAAAGCAATGCAAAACCAAGACAAAAGGGTGGACCAAATGGAGAAACAAATTGGGCAGATTACAGAGTTTGTAGGGTAATTCAGAGAGCAAGGTAAGTTGCCTAGTTCAACCTTTATCAACCCAAGGGGAGGATTCGAATCTGCCAAAGGCATGAGTTTGCAGAGTGGAAAACAAGTTGGATCTGATCCCTAACCTTCCAAATCACGTTCCAACGAGGTTGAAAATGGAAGAGGAAGAGCAAGGCATACCCACGGCAAGGGGAGAACCACCCTTGTCGTAGCCACCCAAACACTCAAATTCGGCCAACAAGGGTAAGGAAGTTCCAATTTTGGTTAATTCTAACGTTGTTCCTCCAAATGTACCTTTTCCTCGTAGGTTTATGCAATCAAAGAAGGAGGAGGCTGAAAAGGACATTTTGGAGACGTTTAGAAAAGTTCAAGTCAATATACCACTTTTGGATGCAATTAAGCAAGTTCCGAGGTATGCCAAGTTTTTAAAAGAACTTTTCACCACTAGGAAGAGAATTTTGACCAAGGAGGTTGTAAAGGTAGGTGAAAATGTCTCCGCCATCTTGCAACACAAATTGCCCCCTAAATGCAAAGATCCGGGTAGTTTTACAATTCCTTGTGTCATTGGTAATACTCGGTTTAAATCTACCATGTTAGACTTAGGTGCATCTATAAATGTCATGCCATATTCAATTTATGCATCTATGAACTTAAGAGAGTTGAAAAATGATGGTGTGATTATTCAATTGGCCGATCGATCTAATGCCTATCCAAAGGGAGTTTTGGAAGATGTTTTGGTGCAAGTTAATCACTTAATCTTTCCAGCGGATTTTTATGTACTTGAAATGGATGAATCAGACCATTCGCCTTCATTGCCCATCCTCCTTGGAAGGCCATTCATGAAAACTGCCCAAACTAAAATTGATGTGTTTAATGGAACTTTGATGATGGAATTTGATGGGGAAGTTATTAATTTCAATCTTTTTGATTCTATGAAGTATCCTAGTGAGAATCATTCATGTTTTTCTATTGATGCAATTGATTCTTTGGCGCAGGACCATTTTGACAAATTGAATGACAATGCACTTGAATTGGTCATTGCACGAGGAATGGACATTCAAAACATTGAAGCAGCAACCATGCACACCCACGGCATGCATGATCTTTCCCTTGCCGTGCTCCCTAGTGAGGATGTCATTAAGATGGTGGCTGCCCTTGAATCATTGCCACCACAATCTGGTAAGTTTTTGGACCCAATTTCAAATTCAGTTTCGGCTAATAAGTTACTTCCCTCAGTTGTGCAGCCACCTACACTTGAACTTAAGCCATTGCCAAGCCATTTAAAGTACGTTTTCTTGGGAGATGATGAGACGTTGCCCGTCATCATCTCAAGCACACTCACGACACAAGAGGAGAACAAGTTGGTGAGGGTGCTAAAGGAGCACAAAACGGCACTTAGGTGGACTTTGGCCGACATAAAAGGAATCAGCCCTACCATATGCATGCATCACATACTTTTGGAGGAGGGGTCTAAAATATCTCGAGAGGCTCAACGCCGACTCAACCCTCCGATGATTGAAGTTGTGAAGAAGGAAATAATCATGCTTTTAGATTGTGGAGTGATCTATCCTATTTCCAATAGTCGTTGGGTTTCACCCGTTCAATGTGTTCCAAAGAAATCCGGAGTAACTGTGGTGACAAATGATAGGAGCATATTTATGCGCCTTAGTTAGCTAGTTCTTATGCATTTTCGTTATGTTTTCTTAGTTTAAGTAGTCTTTTAAGCTAGTTTCATGTGTTTTCAGGTTTTAAGGGCATATTACATAAAAAGATGCAATTTGGAGCTTTTTGGAGCAAAAGTGAGCTTAGAGTGAATAGCACATGCTTGGAACAAAAGGTTTGGACGAAATTGAAGATTTGAAGATTTGAGGATTCCTAGTCTACGAAGGAATCCTAGTCCACGAAGGAGTCCTAATTGAAGAAGGATTCCTAATGAATGAAGGAGTTCTAATTGAAGAAGGATTCCTAATCAACGAGGGATTCCTAGTTGAAGATGGGTTCCTAGAAGAATAAAGATTCCTACTCAAACAAGGTTTCCTACTTGAAGTAGGAAAGTTAAGCCTAAAAGTTTCTACTTTGGGTTGATCTTTCCTAAACCTAAATGGCCTTGAGTTTCAGCAACATTAGAAGGTTCCTAAGCGTTGGAAGACACAAAGAAGGGTTTTAGAATACTCCCTCATCCTTGCCGTGGGCTAGGGCTTATTTCCTCTTGGTTTTGGGCTTTCTAGAAGCCCTATCCTTAATTCCTAAATCCATGCCGCACCTAGCCCTTGTTAGAATCTGTTTTCCTTGCCTTGCAAGGCTTTCTAGAAGCCTTATCTCAGCCTATCCATACTTGCCGAACCTTGTGGACTTTTTCCTTCCCCTAATTCTGATTTCTAGGCCTATTTCCTGATGGATTTGGGTTATCCAAGTCCATATCTGATTTACCTAGGGTTTTAAGTGCCTATATATATTCATAATCACCCCTTGGCCGAATTCACCACCTCTCATAATTCACAATTCACGTCAGAAATCTGCCTTGCCCTTTGCCGCAGCCTTCCACCACCATTCTCCCAAATTTCTGCCAAAAACAACCCCTTGCCGCACCACCCATCAACCCTAAACCTTTCCATACCATTCCCCAACCATTCTACACCATAAATACCACCCAAAACCTGTTCTAAACTTCTCTGCCGCAGCAAGGAAGAAGAAGAAATCGTTGATGCGCTTGCTGCCAAGTTGGAGCGTTCTAGGTGTTTTCTTTCTTTGGATTTTAATTACTAAATTTATGTATCGTTGCTTTGCGAGTATGAGGAACTAAACCCCCCCTGGCTAGGGGGGGATTCAAAACCATGTTTATGCTTGCTATATGATTTGATTACTTCCAGTTGCGTTTCATAAGTTGTGAATTTAATTTGCTTATCTACAAGAATTAAAACTGATTTGTGTATGTTGGTTGAGAGTGCACGCTTAATTTCATGCATAAGTTTGATGTTAGGATATAAGGGGGTTTCACCTAATCGTTATGAACTCATATTCACAAGTAGTAAAGGTTGTTGATCACAATCGTGTTAAGTAAATTCTTGGCATAAGTATCATGCGCTTTCATACTCTATGATATGATTTAGAATCTCTGGCCAGAGTATGAATGAGATTTAGAAAAGTCGTTCCAAATCACATTCAAGGTAATCATATAAGCACACGAATCACATTGGATAGTAGACATGAATAAACTATCAAACCAAACAATGTGGTCAAGAGTATTGTATTAGAGAAAGACCGTATTGCATTTGTAATCCTAAATTGAATAGGTTCTCTACCTCTTTTGATTAGCTTGGGTAACCATGATATGCTGCTAGGTGTCACTCTTGGTTTGTGGAAGCCCTAAACGTGTATAATCACTAAAGGGAGAATTGAAAGTAAGTTTCAATTCACAATCGATTTTAAAGAGTTTTAATCGCCCATTGCCTCGCTAAAAGGAACCTAATGGATTGTACACCGTGTAAGGTGGAGATTGAAGAAACAATGGAGATGAGTAAGAATAATTAAATGGTTTAATTATTTATGGCAAGGATTAATTAATATGTTAATTAATCAAACGAATAAATTCGTTAAAGACCTCGGGATAGTTTTGGACCTTAAGGCCCAATGGGCTTCGAACGTCAAGCCCATTGACTTAAGTTGTATGACAATTTAATGAATAAAGATTCACAAAGGCCCAAAAGCCCAAATCCCTTATATGGCCGGCCATGTGTGTTGAATTAGGGTTTTTGGTTCTTAAGTCATTTAAAGAAGTGACTATATAAAGAACTTTATAGCCTAAAATTCATTAAGGGTTCTTTTGGAGAAAATTGGAGAGAACATATCTCTCCTTTTCTCTCTAGGAGGCCGGCCCCCTTGGAGGGTGTATCTAGCAATCCCACTCCTCCAAGGTCACCCATTTCTTCATCAATCTCACCTTGGTGTAGAGACTTAGAGGTTCTCAATTTTGGGAACTTGGAGAACCATATTCTTCCATCCAAATCCATGGATCTAAGAAGCAAGGAATGAAGGCCCTCTCTTTGGGTGATTAGCCTTTGCTTATGCAAAGAGGAATCTACAAAGGTATAAATTTCTCAACTCACTTTGATTTGAGTTGAGTCTTGGTTCACCAATCTACTAGGCTTTGAATTTCATGGGTAATGTTTTGTTTTTGAATGCATGCAAGCATGATTCCGCCTTTAATTGTTAATTGCATGCTATATGATGTTATTCAAATGAACATGTTTTCACAAAATCATCCTTCAAGTGATTCTTGTGTGTGTGTGTGCCAAAGTCTTTAATAAGGCACGGGTAGAAAAGAAAAAAAAAATTCGTGAAGAAAAGAATGAAAAAAAAAGAAAAGTGTGAAAAGTATGAAAAAGAGTTGAAAAAGATGTGAAAAAGAGCTCTAAAGTGTTGTTGTTTGTTGAAGAAAGGGTCCAAAAAGTTAAATTCGGCCCTAAGTGTTGCATGAACCTTCCCTTTGTGTTTAAAAGTTGATTTCTGCATTCTAAAGTGAATTCTAAGTTTCGATTTCATTACTTTGCTTGCTATTGCTTTAAGAACGTTTTGTTATCCCTATCTTTCCTTTGTTAACCAATAGCCCAAGCCCCGTTACAACCCTTGTCTTCTATCTTGAGTGTTTGTGCTTCAATTTGTGGAGTTTGAACTTGGTATGAGCATATGGTGTCACTGGTTCTCACATCTAAGTAGTAGCATTCCATTCATGAGATCATATCTAAACATGCTTATTAACTCCAGAAATTGCTTTCTTTGTTATAACATATGTGAGTACTAGTTTTTCATGTTTACATCAATCTTCTCACATATAACTAGTATAGGGTGTGTAGTCTGAAAATCTATGTGAAAATTGAGTGCATATCTAGTAAGGAATTGAGGGAATTCTCTAAGGCATATTACTACATTCAAAACATCGTTTTAATTGGTTAATGGTGAACTAGTAAGTGGTGACTATGATTAAGTATGTGCTCAAGTGTGAAGATGACTAAAATCTGTGGGGATGATGATTTTTAACATGTTATGTGCATTGGAAATCCTTGAGGCAAACGTTGGAAGGTTTAGGTTGTGTTTTGTTTGTTTTGTTTCGTTTTGTTTTCTTGAGTTCGTTTTGTTTTGCTCGAGGACTAGCAAACGCTAAGTGTGGGGGAATTTGATAGGAGCATATTTATGCGACTTAGTTAGCTTGTTCTTGTGCATTTACGTTGTGTTTTCTTAGTTAAGTTAGTCTTTTAAGCCACTTTCATGTGTTTTCAGGTTTTAAAGGCAAAGTATGCAAAGAAGTGTATTTTGGAGTCTTTTGGAGCAAAATTGAGCTTGGAATGAATGGCACGTGTTTAGAACAAAAGGAATGGATGAAATTGAAGATTTGAAGATGTGAGGAATCCTAATTGAAGAAGGATTCCTAATCAACGAAGGAGTCCTAATCGAAGAAGGATTCCTAATCAACGAAGGACTCCTAATTGAAGAGGATTCCTAGAAGAATGAAGATTCCTACTCAAACAAGGTTTTCTACTTGAAGTAGGAAAGTTAAGCCTAAAGTTTCCTATTTTGGGTTGATCTTTCCTAAACCGAAATGGCCTTATGTTCCAGCAACTTTGAAGGTTCCTAAGCATTGGAAGACACAAAACAAAGGTTCTAGAACACCTAGGAGCCTTTGCCGCACCTATCCCCTTCTAGAAGCCCCTTTTCCTTGCCTTGCAAGGCATTCTAGAAGCCCAATCCCTTTCCTACATATCTACCGCACCTCCTATACCTTTTCCCTTTTGGATTTTGATTGTTTGGGCCCTAATCCTTATTTTCTGCTAAGTCCAAATCCTAACCTGATTTCCCTAGGGTTTTATGTGCCAATATATACTCATATTTCATTCTTTGCCGCAACACCACCTCCCATATTCACAATTCATGCCAGAAATCATTCTTCCCTTTCTGCCACATATATCCATCACCATTCTCCATAGTTTCTGACCTAAAACACCTCTTGCCGCACCATACACCTATCCTAGCCTTAACCCCATCCTTCTACACCATTCATAACCCCCAAAACCTGACCCTAAACCTTGTGCTGCAACAAAGAGGAAATAGGGAAGTTCGTAGACGTGCTTGCTGTTCAGTTTGGATCACTGGAGTGTCTAGGTGTTTTCTTTCTTTTGTTTTCAATGTCTAAATTTGTTTATCTTTGCTTTGTGAGTATGAGGAACTAAAGCCCTTTTAGCTAGGGGAGAATTCAAAACCATGTTCATGCTTGCAATATGATTTGATTACTTTTAGTTGTGATTCATAAGTTGTGAATTCAATTTACTTATCCGTTTGAATTAAAACTGATTTGTGTATGTTGGTTGAGAGTGCACGCTTAATTTTCATGCATAAATCTAATGCTAGGATATAAGGGAGTTTCACCTAATCAATATGAACTTATATTCACAAGTAGTGAAGGTTGTTAGTCACAATCACGTTAAGTAAATTCTTGGCATAAGTTTCATGCAATTCAAAGTTACAAGTGCTTCGTCAATGCTTATGATTTTCATATAACTTAATGATTCTTGCTTGTATCTCTATTATGCAATTCATGTAGGGAACTTGTGGGGAATGCTTTGAGTTGTTGTATGCAATCATCCAATTCAATAAAATTAGGAAAATCTTAAGGTTAATTAGTGCAATTCACGATTAATCTGGGCCGTTGAGAATTCATGGTTTATTGAAAAGCAACTGGAAATTGTTTTGTTTGCAAGTGTGTCATGTGTGGAGAAGAACCTCCTAGCTAACCTATCATCCATAGTTTTACCTAAATTCGTGCAGATTGTATTAGTTCTTTAATTTACTTGTTTTGTTTTCAAATTCGTCAAAACCAAACCCCCATTTACTTTGTTGACTTATTTTAGTTAGAAACTGATTTAGTTTGTGTTTTTAACTTTGTTTATATGTTTTTAAGTCAATCTAGAGGTTATAAGCAAGCCCTCCTAATCCCCGGTCCAAAACGATCCCTACTTACATTCTTTATTACAATTGATACAAGAGGGTTTAATTTGTGTGTTAAGTTAATTTTCGCATCAAGCAAGAAGGCCAATGACAAAGATTGCACGCCCAGGAAAAAGGCTTCCTAAGAAGAGTCAGCTGCTATTGCAAGCAAAGGTTTTGAAAAAAAAAATGCCATCCTTTCTCACTTAGGAAGACGTCATTGCCATGCTAGAAAAAGAGTTGCACAGGAGCTAAGAAGACTAAAAACATGTTCCTGAGCCGCCATACCTAGTCATCCTTCTCCACATGCCATATCCTAACCAATACGAAACTACCAACCTTATCCTCTTTGACAAGAGAAAGGGTAGCCCTAAGGAACATATAAGCCATTTCATTAACACTTTGGGTCCTCATGCTGGTGACTACAACTTTTGTCTCAAGGAATTCTTGAAAAGTCTAACAGATTGTGCATACACTACCCTCGCACCAGGTTCCATCTGAACCTTCTACCACATCCTTTCGTTGTTAAAAAAGGCTCCAACTTTTTATCTGTACCTATTTCAAAATCTTGTATCCCTTTTGAATCTTTTCTCATAACATCTTCAAGTAAGAAGTCCAAATGGGTTAAGGTTTCCCCATATAATTTTCCCTAGATAAGAGTTCATAATCGAGAAGAAGTCCAAATTGGTTAAGGTTTCCCCATATAATCTTCCCTATATAATCTTCAATAATCATGGGAATGATATAGACGTCTTTCACTGTTCAAGATTCCCTATAAGAGAGCCGGATTGGGTTGATGCTCATAATGCTCATAGAAAAACTTGTTCTTTAAACCAACAGCGACCTTGTCACCTGTCTTAAAAAAGCGGAAATATCCTGGTAGTTCTTCTCACTCATTCATTGCGACTCCTCAAACCCGACTGATGATTAAGGACATCCACTCTAAAGGCCTTGGAGAAGAGGAAGAAACCCCTCCCCAAAGAAAGAAACACGTTGCTGTTCTGGCGCCACTAACTTTTAATGTACCTACTCCTGCATTCGTAGCAAATAAGCCACCCTTTTCGCTACACATGCATTTACCTACAGGATTGCCCTAGTCATCAGAGTTGGAATCCTACTTTCCATCTTTGGTTCTACAACCAAGCATTCCCTTTGTGCCGAACAAAGTCACTGTGTGCTCCATTGCCTCGGCGTCAACCTCTATCCTTCCACTGCAAGTGTCTATAAATGGACCTCCCTACCATGATGGTCTTCCGTCAACTACCTCATCATGGTCCTAGGGAATAGCTCATCCTCCTCTTGTGATTCGGCCTTCGTTGATCAAGTTGTTGTTCCTTTAGACTTAGTGGTTTTCAAAACACGGATTATGCTCGAGTGCTGCTTGGAGCTGCGATTACCCCTGCCGATTTCAAATGAGCTTGCATTTCTCTTGAAGATGTCATAACACGGTGCTACGAGAGTTGTTACGAGGTATTTGACTTAATTTCCTCAATTTCTCTTTGTTGATATTCATGAATTCCCCCTAATATACCTCGTATATTAGGCTAATGTGTGGACAGAGGTTGCCTTGTTCCGACAAGTAAGACAGATTCAGGAACTTGAACGAATTACGGGCCCTTGAAACAATAGTGAGGATATAGGTGAAACGACGATTGCTAGCCCAATTGGAAGAACTCAAGAGCGCGTATGTTAGGCAGCAAGCCTCATATTCTGCTCATAAAGTGGAGGTAATTTGATACATCGGCGTCATTACTATTGAAGAGGTGAAGGCCAAGAATTACCAGGAAAATTTTGAGAAGGTTAGAGACAAGCTAAGGCTGGAGAGGAGGGCTAAGGCGGAGTCAAACCATGCTCTCATTATCTTGAAAGGAGAGTCGGAGCATACGTTAGCTTCGCAGCGGAATGCTTAAGCTAAGGAACGGGAAGCTCTTTAGAAGGAGGTCAAGGATCTTAGGGTTTAGGGTTTGGAGTGTCTTCAGAATTTATGAGGAGATCAAACACATGGACTTTCCTCCTCCACAACATTTTACATTTGTTGGATAAGATGTTAGATATAGAGGTGGGGCAAGAGGAGGAGCAAGAAGAATGTAATCTTGAAAATAATCTAGCACATGATGCCCCTGGCAAGTCTTCTACTACATTCAAGGAAAAAGATGTTTCGAAAGAGGATGGATTTGCACTTGCTACTGGCTAAGAAGAGAGCTTGTCCCTTTCACAATTTTTTGTCGTAATACCACTCTCTTTCATTCTTTCTCTTGTTTGGGAAAGGTTAATTCGATAAATTTCTTTAAAGCAAACGAACTTTGTTTGAGAAATAAGTGGCAGAGCGAAACATGAGTAATTTTGTGGGCCCATGACAGAGCTTATCTTCTCCCATTGGCAACGTTGATTTAGGGGGAATGTTGTCTCCCAAACACAGTATTCATAAAGTATTCTCATTGCGATATCCGGAATACCACCTTACTCTGGTACTAGGAATTAGGCATTAAACCCATGAGAACACTTGCTCCTGCACTTATTATAACACACTCATCGAATATAAGAGTTTCAATCGTACTTGATAACATCGTGTAGGCGGAGGTTAACTTCTTCGCGCTTTGCCTCGGTTCTTGGGGTAAGGACTTCAATACTTGCAACGTGGTGCCAGGAGGGGTTTTCCCTGGTCCGAATTGCGTGTTTGTTCCTTGCACCAAATACTTCACTAAGTTAGTCCAACTTAGTCTAGTCTAAACCAATCTAGCTTTGTCTTGAACCTAATCCAGTGCAACAAACGCACCCTAAGCAATACTAGAATTGTGAAGCATAGCTAGTCCATTCCGAGATAATTCAATACAACAAACGCACCCTAAGAGTGCATTTATTGCACCGGACTATCTCAGACTGGACTGGCTTCAGGGACTAAGCTGGATTGACTTGGTATAGACTAAGCAGTACTATAATTGTGAAGCATTTGGTGCAGTGTCGGATTAGATAGGACTAATTTTTATTTTTAAATTGTGAAAACTTTCCTTTTTTTTTTGTCTAAAAAACTAAAATGCACCCTATAAATAAAAACAATCAGATTGATGTAGTATACCAATGAATCAAAATCTTGAATTTTCAAAAACCTTGGGAGGTGATGACTTGAGAAAATCTTTAGCCATCTTTGAAGGCTTGCATTCTGCAAATTAGAAAAATAATCTGAAATCATGCACCTCAAATTCAAGACCCAAGTCTTGAAATTCTTCTCGTCTTTAACACCAACCCACAAAATGGATTTCTCAGAAAACGACTTTTGCCATGTGCTTTTCCTGCACGAACCTAGTAGATGAAATCCTGCACCTCAAATTCAAGATCCCAATCTCGAAATCCTTCTCGTCTTCAACACAAACCCGCATAATGGGTTTCTCCAAAAACAAGTTTATGAGCAGAAAAGAGCTTCTGCCAATGTTCTTCACCTATATGAACCATATACCCAAGGGGACCTCGCACGAAGGTGTTTTCCAGGAAGAAGAAAACAGGAACAAAGCGGGGAGGAGCGAAGAAGATCTGGTCTTGGCAATCCGCCCAATTTTGGGGGGCTTCACTAAGACGGGTGTGAAGCATTTAACCTAGGCGAGTCCTGCCTAGCCTTACTTAAGTTAGTCCTTGCAACAAACAAACATGGGACTGTCCTAATATTTTGTGAGACCCTGAATTTTTAATGTACTTAGAAAGTGTTGTTATGAATTTTGAAGCGTCTTCAAATTTTACAATTTACAATTCATTGTGAATGGGTGATTATTTTACATGAGATCAAGGGATATTTTGAGGTGATAGGTTGAAAGTAGGCGAGACCACGAGTTTGTAGCATTTTTCGAATTATTTTTTCGGAGCTCGAATGATTTTTTTATGAGATTTAAAGCCGATGAATGTTAAAATGCCACGTGGATGCCAAGGTATGGATGACTTGCCACATGGACAACAGTTGGAACGACCAGCAAGGAAAAGGCTGATGGTGGTGTCAATACACCATGACAACACATGGTTATAAGAACCGAAAGATAAGAACAAAGCAAAAGGAAAAGAGATTAGATTTCCATATTGCTTGACACATGGCAAGCACCTATTGGACCTCTGAAATTGAAGAGGTGAGGCGGCAAGCTTGGAAGATTATAAATATTCTTCCTCGTTCAATGCTGCAAGCTGAAACGAAAACAGCTAAAGGAAAAATTTTCCTTCAATCTTTCAAAATTCACAACTTTCAATCCGGGAATCCGACTGAGGAACGGTTTTTGCCTACATGCTCAGTGAATCGAACCCAACGTTTGAAGGTAAATTTTGAGAATTATTACTCAAGTTTGAATAATTCATTCAGATTGGGATTTGTGACTAATTAGACTCAAATCTAAGCTTGTTCTTGCACGATTTAAGGGCTTTGAAGCCAATTTGATGACTAGAGAACGATTTCTGAGACATTAAGGTAAAGATTTACACATAATCAGATTGCTAGGATTTTATACAAGTTTCATTTGAATGAGATATAGAGGTATATGATGTTTGATTCGAAATACTTCGAATTTAGACTTTAAAGGACGTTTGTATGGAACAAATGAGTTGTAGTATTGATAGATTGTGTTTTGGCCTGGGATATATGTTGAAATTCTGGGAAAAATAGACCTCAAAGCCGCTGGTTTTCATACCAGGGATTGAACTGCGAAAACGGTTTTGGTATTGGGGTAATTGTGTAATTTTCAGAAAGTTTAGGGGCCAAAGTGCAATTATCAAAATTTTGAGGTCCTATTTGAAATAATAAAAAGTTCAAATACAGAATTTTTTTTCTGGTTAAGTGAAGGTCCCTATTGGATATAATTGTTGTTATGGGAATAAATTTGAGTCATTATATATGGACATATAGTGACATATTGTAATTGTTGAACTAGGGACTCCAATTACTCGTTGTGCTTGCGTTTAATCGAGGTATTGGTGAGGAATATTGATTGCTTGGCTGGGAGACCAGGTAGGGAAATCCTCACTTACCCTAGTTATGGAATTTTGTGAATGCACGTATATGTAAATATACGAATGCCTGTGAAAACTGCATATCTTTGCTATGATAGAACCATGAGGAAAAATGGTTTTGTTTTATATCATGATATGCATGTTTTATGCTACAAATTAAAGTGATGACTTGAGAGTGAAGGGGGCATAGCGACCGCCTTGGGTTTCGATCCCCTAAACCTCCGGAGGGGCTACTACTAAGGGATTAGTACCACTACCTTTCTAGGAGAGGTACTAGGATATCTAAGGGTAGAGCATTAAAGGACACTCTCGCTACACCTTACCTTAAGTATGTTCGTTCGGAGTTGGTCCAAGTAAGGGGGTAGTTGGTCATTGGATCGGTCATCAGGCATGTAGCGATTTATTGGGATCCCTGTTTTCTTTTTAAAAGGAAATTGTGTGAGCATACAATGTATTTTCAAAATTGAACAAAGTTTTTGTTGTGCATCAATCATTTTCCTATAGTATATATAGTGTCGTATACTATTTTCAAACCTAGTTTGGATGGATTCCCTAAGGGGGAGCAATGAACGTTTGTGATGCTCACCCCTACTTTATTACAAGACCGGTGCACCTACAAATAGACAATTTGGACTAAAGTCGGGACGAACTTGTTTGTTACTTGTCAACTTCTTAATCGCTCATTGACTTTCCACAAGTTTTTGGTTCGTACATATGCTTGATTCCCTTACCGTCTTGAAGAAATCTTTTGTAGCCAAACTTAGCACTTTGTACTTTCCAAATCATCCTAAAGAGTTGGTTTAGTATGATGATTACCTTTAACTCTTTGGTTTTGCTGTAAACTTCGTTTTTGATGTAAAAAATTTATCCAAATTCCGCTGCCCTTTCATTCTTCATTTTACCAAAATGATTTCCGCTTCCGTACTACTTAAAAATAAATTATTTTATCCCCCTCAAATAGCCTTACGTTCTATTAGGAATGTAATTGTGAACACGGAAAATTCCTGAAACGAAAGAGACAAGAACAACGTGCACAAACAAATATTATGTGTTTGATGATTTTGGGTTACAATCTCTCTCTAATTTGATCCTCTGATTCGATCTCCGTAAGGTGTGTATTTGTGGATGTGTGATTGATCCCAGGGCCGTTGAGGCTTGATCTTGGATGAACTGTTGGAAGTTTCTTCAAGGGGCCGTGGGCTTGATCTTTGAAGGTGGATTTGAGCGGATCTTCAAGGAGCCGTTGGGGCTTGATCTTGAGTAACGGTGATGAACGGATCTTCAAGGGCTTTTGGGCTTGATCTTGAAGAAACAGTGATGAACAGATCTTCCAGGAATTTTGGGCTTAATCTTGAAGAACGGTTGGATGTGTGTGGATTTGTCGACGTTTGTTGATCCAAAGGGCCGTTGGGGCTTGATCTTGGATGAACGGATGATGAACGATGGTGCTTTCTTCAAGGGCCGTCGGGGCTTGATCTTGAATTGGTGGATGATTGTTGATCCAAAGGGCCGTTGGGGTTTGATCTTGGATGAACAATGAACGAAGAACACTTTCTTCAAGGGCCGTTGGGGCTTGATCTTGAATTGGTGGATGATTGTTGATCCAAAAGGCCGTTGGGGCTTGATCTTAGGATGAACGATGAACGAAGAACGCTTTCTTGATTCTTCGGGAACCTGGATGCTTGAGAGCTTCGGAGTTTCAGAGCTTCAGAGCTTCAAGAGTTTTGCCTAATGATTTTGGTTCCCTCCCCCAAATGAATGAAATGGGCTTGTATTTATAGAATTTTTGCAAGGCCTAATTTTGAATATAATATTCCAGATGAAATAAGTCGTTTTTGCGAGGTGTTGACATGTGTCCTATTTGATGACTTTTCCAACTCATTTCAATTTTCATTGAGTCACACGCTACGTGTAAAATTTATGTAATACATGAGCGTTGACACTTTGATTTATCGGTCAACATTTATTTACCGAAATTTCGATGTCTACAAATGCCCCCACTTCAAGGCACGTCGTATACATGTGCTTGTCACGTGTAGGAGATGCGTTTTGAAGTCCCTTATTATAGATGTCGATCCAAGGGCCGTCGAGGCTTGATCTTGAATTGGGCTGGAGATTTCTTCAAGGGCCGTTGAGGCTTGATCTTGAATTAGGCTTGAGATTTCTTCAAGGGCCATTGAAGCTTGATCTTGAATTGGGCTTGAGATTTCTTCAAGGGCCGTTGAGGCTTGTTCTTGAACTTTTGTTTGAAATTTCTTCAAGGGTCGTCGAGGCTTGATCTTGAAGGTTGAAATTGGACCACAATGAGCTTCATGTGGTAGATGATCTTTGGCTTTGGTAGTGGGTGAATCGGCACGTATTTTGTTGCGCTTGTTGACTTTCCACAGCTTTGATCTTGAACTGGGTTGGAGGATTTTCTGGCTTCCTCCTATTGTTTGAACTTACTCTTTATGTGGAGTTTGATTTGATTCAAGGGTGATGGACACTTGATCTTGAATCGTACTTGTGATTTCTTCAAGGGCCGTAGAGGCTTGATCTTGAACTTTGGCTGGAAGCTTCTTCAAGGGCCGTTTGAGGCTTGATTCTTGAAGGTTGACTCGAACACATGGCAAGTAGGCACGAGGTGAAGGTGACGACTTGTTGCTTTGTTCAATCTTTCCAATTCACACCTGAGCAGTTTGGTCAGCGGTATGATCTTCAAGATTGATGGGCTCTTCTTCCAGTTGGTGACTTGATCTTTAAGGATTTGATTCAAGGGTGGTGAATCGACACGTGCAGCCCGCAACGCCTAGTAAGTCGACCCAAGAATTTGAGGGTCAAAACGAGTTCACCGTCCAGAGTGATTGCAACTTTGATGATATGAGATACTTTTGATTTTGAAGAAGTAGCGGATGAATCGGCACGTGCTTTGTGCTTGTCTCCACATGCTTCAATGTATCATTTCCCTTGCCTTATCTATTCTTCTGGCATAATGTGGCATATGCTCGAGTTCCTCAGTTCGGACTCCTTCTGCTGAGTTGACTGTGCAGGCTGCATTCTTCTCTGCTTGTTCCTTCTGCACGTTGTCTCCACATGCTGCAAGGTATCATTTTCACTTGCCTTATCTGTTCTCCAGGTAGATGTGACAGCTTCTTTGGAAGTACAGCAGCAGTGGGAGACGAGTACTCGAGAGCAGTGCTAGGTAGGCAATCAGGGAAGGGTTCCAAGCAGTCGGTTCCTTACCCGAGTTTGAGTGGAGGTTCCGACATATTGCTTTCTTTATCCTTGTCTTTGCAGGTAAGAACAAGGACAAAGGAAAAGACAGGGAGAGTGCATGATATGAGATACTCTTGCTTTCTACCCTGGTGATATGAGATACTTTTGCTTTGGAGTCATTGGCTTGCAGAGGTACCCCAAGGAATAAGGAACACTGAATGACTCGAGAGGTTTCGTTGGGAAATCATTTTTGGAGATGAAGAAAGGCTTTGTATGTCTGCCTTGCTATGGAAGGTGAAGGTGGACAGTTATAGGAGGTCCCTTAATACCTGTAGAGGTACTATTCTTTCACTCGTGTCGGCAACTAACGCGTGATTGAACAGTAAACTTCACGTGTTTTCTCCTTCACCGAAAATCTTCGACAAATTACCCGTGATTTGCGCAAAGTTGAGTGTGCATATGACAGGTGTTGACGAGGCTGAAAAAGACTGGCGCCTCTTCGATATCTAGGATCAGCGCTTCGACAAATTGCCCGTGATTTTCGCAAAGCTGAGTTTGCATGTGACGGGTGCCGACGCGTCTGGAAAAGCAAGATGCTTCTCCGATTTCTGAGCTTGCCTCTTCGATTTTTGAATGGCCTCGTCGAATTCTGAGCTTGCCTCTTCGATCTCTGAAATCCCGTTGAGTGCTGATTTTTTATAAAGGCATGCAGTTCGTTTCAAAGCACACTTGAATTTTCACTTGTGAAAACTCCCTTCTTGCACTTCTAAGATCTTGATTTGTCCGATCTCTTCTTTCTTCAACACTTTGAAAATGTCTGGACCCTCCGACCGTCGTTTTGACTTGAATCTTGGTGAAGAGACAGTCCCGCCTTCTCCAGACAACATATGGCGCCCATCCTTCATATCCCCTACTGGTCATCTTACCGTTGGGGATTCGGTGGTGAAGAATGATATGACCGTTGCGGTGGTGGCCCGAAACCTTGTCACTCCCAGAGATAACAGACTACTTTCCAAACGGTCTGATGAGTTGGCTGTTAAGGATTCTCTGGCTCTCAGTGTGCAGTGTGCAGGTTCTGTGTCTAATATGGCCCAACGCCTATTTGCTCGAACCCGTCAAGTTGAATCATTGGCGGCTGAAGTGATGAGTCTTAAACAGGAGATTAGAGGGCTCAACCAGGAAAATAAACAGTTGCATAAGCTCGCACATAGCTATGCGACAAACATGAAGAGGAAGATTGACCAGATGCAGGAATCTGATGGTCAGATTTTACTTGATCATCAGCGGTTTGTAGGTTTGTTCCAGCAGCATTTGCCTTCGTCTTCTGGGGCTCCGCCGACTGCTGAGGCTTCAAATAGTCAACCTCCGGCGCCTCTTCTTCCTGGAGTTCCGCCGAGTGGTGTGACTTCAAACAGTCAACCTCCGGCGCCTCTCATTTCTGGAGCTCTGCCGAGTGGTGAGGCGGCACCTGATCGTCCTTGAAGATCCCCTCTTGTAAATTTGATTTGATTTGATTTTTTTTTTTTTTTTTTTAAGTATGTATAATGCAAATTTATGTAAATTGTTTAGAGAAATAAATAAAAGATGGACTTTTACTAAATGCATTATATATATATATATATATATATATATATATATATATATTTATTTGTAAATGTTTCTCATGGTGCCAGATGCTCCACCATTTTTTTTTTCTTTTTATTTTTTATTATTTATTTTTTTAATTTATTTATTATTTTTATTTTTTTATATATATATTTTTTTTTTCAGTGCTGGATACACCCACCACTTCCTTTTTAATTTAATTTAATTTAATTTAATTTTTTTATTAATTTTTTTTATTTTTTATTTTTATATCACATGGTGCCAGATGCACCACCACCTTCATTTCCTTTTTTTTTTTTTTTTAATTATGCACCTACTATTATATATATATATATATATATATATATATATATATATATATATATGCACCTACTATTATATATATATATATATATATATTTTAGGATGATGGCTGACACCATCATTTTTTATTTTTTTATTTTTTTATTTTTTTTTATTTTTTATTTTTCGCTTTCGGTGGCGGGTGCACCATGTCTCCTTTTTTTTATAATTTTTTTTTTTTTTTTCATGCATACATACATACATACGTACATACATACATATATATATATATAGGGTGCGGGATTGGAGCTTGGAGGAGGAAGAAGGAGGAGCACGGAGGAGGTAGGTGTGGAGGAAGAGTCCTAACTTTGAGTTCGAGGGCCGTGAGGACGTTCTTTGACGGAGATCTTGCCATCGCCGTTGGAATCGAAGCTTTTGAAGACCTTTCTGGTCTTCTCGGCGATGAAGCTGCACTCGTCGATGCGAGCAGGCGGCGGAACGGTGGTGGCTGCAACGCTGTGATCTCTTGAAGTCCCTACAGCTTGTCTTGAAGGCACGTACCAAGCAAACCGCCCGGAAATCGACCGGAGGCAAGGCCCCAAGGAAGTAGCTGGCCACCAAGGCAGCCCGGAAGTCTGCTCCAGCGACCGGAAGAGTGAAGAAGCCTCACCGCTTCAGGCCGGGAACGGTGGCGCTGAGAGAGATCAGGAAGTACCAGAAGAGCACGGAGCTCCTGATCCGCAAGCTGCCATTCCAAAGGCTGGTGAGGGAGATCGCCCAGGACTTCAAGACCAATCTGAGGTTCCAGAGCAGCGCCGTGGCGGCGCTCTAGGAGGCGGCGGAGGAGTACTTGGTGGGACTGTTCGAGGACACCAACCTAAACAACTTTTAAAGAGCATCGAGCCATTGCTAAAGCGGAAGAGCCCGGCGGACGGCATTTGGGTTCGAGCCAAAAATGAGATGATGTCGGTATCATTACTCAGCCATTGCCTCTCGAAGCCGTCGCTTGCTCGGCCTTGGTGCTCTTTTTCTTCTTCAATCTGTATATGTACAGGAAAACGAGAGCGAGGATTCCGATTCCCGCTATGTCACCGGCGACTATTCCGACAATGGCGGTTGGTCTCAGCCTGGTCTGGCTTTGTTGCGAATGCCCATTTTTCGATCTCGGCGAACTGGTTTCTGGGTTCCTGGGAATTGCAGCAAATGCCGGAGGAGAATTCGGAGACGAAGCATTGGGTGAAGAGGAAGAGTTGGTGGAGTTGCTATAACACTGGAAAACGGAGGACGTTGATGAGTCCTCCAAGTTGTTCTTGACGTTGGTGCTGGAGAAACCTGCCTCTCTCATGACTCTGCTCGTACTTGTTATACCCACCATTGAGGATGATGACGAGGACTGTGACAATGTTGACGACGCCAACGTATGCACGGTGGCGGGAGGACGAAGATGGATGACGGAGGTCGGTGGATTTGGAGCTCGAAAGCAGAAACCCTAGTTTTTTGAGAGATCGATGAGGAAGGAGGGAGCAGAAGCCGTGAAGATCGAGAGACAGAAACCTCCAGGACCGAAATTCGAATCCGACTCATTTCAAACCACGACTTTTGGATTATGACCGTACAAATTTGCAATCAAATCATCGATCCCAACACTTCTCACATTCAAATTCGACTCCTTTTTTGCAAATCCCTCGTTTGCAACGTCCCCAACCTTGGACTCGCCCGCACCGGAGTCCTCTTCCTACTCTTCCCCAAATAACGATAACGGCAAAGCTCCCTGCGGCTTTATCCACCCAGTCTTATCAGCCTTCGCGGGCTCAGTCTCAACTTAGATTGGCTTTGATTCTGTTCAGGTCGGCGCCTTGGTGCAGAAAACTCCGATGTACTTGCAGACATTAGATCCGACCCAATTGCCCGTGATGTTGAACGGGTCGGAAAGAATGGCCTGCTTCAACGCCTGCAGAGCTATGTAAGCGTTCCGGAGCTGGTCGTTCTCGAAGACCAGCGAGGGGTCAACTGTCACATGCTCGCCGAGGTCACCGAACTCATCGCGGTAGTAGAGGAACTGGCGGTGCTTGATGTAGAGGGCTTCTTCGTCGAAGAGAGGTCCATGGCTGACAATGTGGCTACTGCTGCTGCTCGATGCAGCCTCTTCTCTGATGGGCTTGGGCTCTCTTAAGAGAGGCGATGAGGAGATGGGAGATCGGTCCTGGGTTGGGCCGAGACACTCATATATTATTTTTTTTTCTTTTCCTTTTTTTTTTTTTTTTGTACAAAGAAATTATAATAGCATCAAAACTTTTAATTAAATCTTTATTCCTTATTTTGGTGTGACTGAACTCAAATTTTGAATATTCGAGTTGCCTACGTACCCTTCCAAAGAAAGAGATCAAGTCAAAACGTAGTTCAAATGGGTGATGGATTGCTTTTGGCGGTTTTGATGGTGGTTTTGATGATGGTTTTGATGATGATTTTGATGATGATTTTGCCGTACACAGTTTATGTTCTTGCAGGCCAGGAGCGTTGGTGTTGCCTTTTATGCTCGTGCAGACCAGGAGCGTTGGTGTCGTCTTTTATGCTCGTGCGGATCAGGAGCGTTGTGCCATGCAGTTTAGGCTCGTGCAGGCGAGGGGCCTCGTGTCCAACAGTTTAGGCTCGTGCGGACAAGGAGCTTTGGTTTGTGCAGTTTAGGCTCGTGCGAACAAGGAGCATTGGTTCGTGCAGTTTAGGCTCGTGCGAACAAGGAGCATTGGTTAATTTGTCAAGCAATTTTGGAAAGGCGTTCCTCACAATCTTCATAGCAAGGAGCCTTGACCGAGTGATTGAAGAAGTCTTCGGGCAAGAAATCGCGCATTGTGATGGGGACGGACGATCTTCGTGTTGAAGTTTCATCATCTTCAACACGTTCACGTTGCTTTGAAGGTTGACAAGAGCTGCTTTGCCCCCTTTCCGATTGGCGAACTTGTGGAGGAGACGTATGCTTCTTGGGTAATTTCTTATGAGTGACTTGAGTCCATTCTTCAACTTTGCTTTGCTTGACTGGCATGGTTTTGGAGCATGCCCCCAACGATGGAGGTGAAAATTTTGAGTTGACAGAGCCATAAGTGATGGTGGTATAATTTGACTTCACCACATCGTCAAGATCTAGCTCGATAATTCCTTTCTGAGCCAGCTTCATGATGAGATCTTTCAGCACGAAGCATTTTTCTGTCGGATGACTGATGAAGCGGTGGAATTTACAGTATCTTGGACTGTCGGTACGATTCATCTCTTCCGGCCATCTGCACTCAGGTAAACCGATCACCTTCTTGTCCAACAGGTCATCCAGCATGGCAACCACATCAGAGTCGGGGAATGGATAAGTCTTCTCCTCAAGCTCCTTCAAAGTGCGTCTACGCATCTCTTGATCACGAAAAGCTTCGACTTGAATCGCCTTGCCTCGTGTAGAGATTTTGACGGGAGATGTGTTGACCGTCATCGCTTCCTTGGTGGGTTTCCATGCAGCCTTCTCCACCTTTGTCTCAAGAACTTTATCGTTCTTGTAGTCGGCGATCGGTTCCTTCTTCCCATGATGGGCGATGCTCAACTCCATGTCATGGGCGCGGGTGGCTAGCTCTTCGAAGGTCCGTGGTTTGATGCCTTGAAGGATGTATTGCAAATCCCATTGCATGCCTTGGATGCACATCTCGATTGAAGAGGTTTCTGAAAGCCTGTCTTTACAATCGAGGCTTAGAGTGCGCCATCTGTTGATGTAGTCAATGACCAGCTCATCTTTCCATTGCTTTGTGCTCATTAGCTCTAGCATGCTCACAGTGCGGTGAGTGCTGTAGAAGCGGTTGAGGAATTCCCACTCCAATTGCTCCCAGCTGTTGATGGACTTAGGCTCTAGGTCCGTGTACCACTCAAAGGCGTTTCCTTTCAGCGAGCGCACAAACTGCTTGGCGAGGTAGTCTCCATCCGTCCCCGCATTGTTGCAAGTTTTGACGAAATGCGCAACGTGCTGCTTTGGCTTTCCTTTTCCATCAAACTGCATGAACTTTGGTGGTTGATATCCACTCAGCATCTTTAGGGCATCAATCTTCTTTGAATAAGGCTTTGAGTACAACCCGAAGGTATTTGAGCTCCCTTCGTACTGTGCCTTGACGGTGCTGGCGATCATCTCCTGCAGTTGCTGGATAGAAAGAGATCCCATGAGTGCCGCTGCTTGGTCTGTCTCCGACTTCACATCGATATTCTCCACTAGAGGCTCCTCTTCTGGGTTAGGGTTATCGCCGTCCTGTGGCTCCAGTCGGCTGACGAGTGCAGCGATTTGCAAGTCTTTTTCTTCCACAGTTCGGGTTAGCCTTGCGATTGCTTCATTCATTTGAGCCAGCTGCTCATCGATTGAAGTTGCTCCAATGGTCATGACTTGCATGGCTGAACTGTCGCTCGAATCGGCATCGGAAAGCATGGATTCGGAGTATTTCCTTGGACTTTCGCCCTTTGGTGCCTTTAGTGAGGCTAAGGTGATCAAAGGCTCGTGCCTTGGGTGCTCTTGTTCCCTTGGCAGAGTTGATGCAGAGGTGAAAGAGGCGGCAGAAGTAGCTCTTGCCTTGCTTCGAGTCGTGATGCCTAAAGTGACACCTCTTGCGACGAGGACGCTCTTGTTCTTTGCGCTAGTTGCGGGAACAGTTTGAGTCTTCCTTGAAGCCATTAATTTTGGAAGTGTGCTCGAATTTCTTGAACGGAGAAAGAGATGAGAGGTAGAGATTGTCCCACTAGGCGTGCCAATTTGTGAACACGGAAAATTCCTGAAACAAAAGAGACAAGAACAACGTGCACAAACAAATATTATGTGTTTGATGATTTTGGGTTACAATCTCTCTCTAATTTGATCATCTGATTCGATCTCCATAAGGTGTATATTTGTGGATGTGTGATTGATCCAAGGGCCGTTGAGGCTTGATCTTGGATGAACTGTTGGAAGTTTCTTCAAGGGGCCGTGGGCTTGATCTTTGAAGGTGGATTTGAGCGGATCTTCAAAGAGCCGTTGGGGCTTGATCTTGAGTAACGGTGATGAACGGATCTTCAAGGGCTTTTGGGCTTGATCTTGAAGAAACAGTGATGAACAGATCTTCAAGGGCTTTTGGGCTTAATCTTGAAGAACGGTTGGATGTGTGTGGATTTGTCGACGTTTGTTGATCCAAAGGGCCGTTGGGGCTTGATCTTGGATGAACGGATGATGAACGATGGTGCTTTCTTCAAGGGCCGTCGGGGCTTGATCTTGAAAGAGCGATGAACGAAGAACGAAGAACGAAGAACGAAGAACGAAGAACACTTTCTTCAAAGGCCGTCGGGGCTTGATCTTGAATTGGTGGATGATTGTTGATCCAAAGGGCCGTTGGGGTTTGATCTTGGATGAACGATGAACAATGAACGAAGAACACTTTCTTCAAGGGCCGTCGGGGCTTGATCTTGAATTGGTGGATGATTGTTGATCCAAAGGGCCGTTGGGGCTTGATCTTAGGATGAACGATGAACGAAGAACGCTTTCTTGATTCTTCGGGAACCTGGATGCTTGAGAGCTTCGGAGTTTCAGAGCTTCAGAGCTTCAAGAGTTTTGCCTAATGATTTTGGTTCCCTCCCCCAAATGAATGAAATGGGCTTGTATTTATAGAATTTTCCAAAGCCTAATTTTGAATATAATATTCCAGATGAAATAAGTCGTTTCTGCGAGGTGTTGACATGTGTCCTATTTGATGACTTTTCCAACTCATTTCAATTTTCATTGAGTCACACGCTACGTGTAAAATTTATGTAATACATGAGCGTTGACACTTTGATTTATCGGTCAACATTTATTTACCGAAATTTCGATGTCTACAGTAATGTATAGTGTTGAATTTTAACACTATAATATTGTGTTGCTAATAGAGCGTGGCACTGTTACGTGCCCGTTTTTGGGGTGTGACATATTTCGTCTAGTCTAGTCCAATGAACGCTAGTGAGTACAATCAAACGCACCCTAAAAGGTATTAAATCTATAATCGAATACCTTTAAAATCCAGGAATGGGAACAACTAATTCCTTCCCCTATTCATAATTTTCTCAGTTTCTTCTCTCAAGGAACCTTTTGATACAAGCTAATCTACGCTAAGAAGAAGAAGAGGGTTTGAACATGAAGCGTGGTGGTCAATTGAAGAGGATTGCGCTAAAAAAGAAACAAAAAGTAGAAAGAGGCCAATCGATTGATTTTGGAAGTCCAAACAGAATCCCCAATGTGTAGAAACAATTTCAATGCTTCATAAAATCTGGAAACAGGCATTGATGCTGTAAGAAACAAAAAATTTCCCTCTTTACAATTTTTTCAATCTCATAAAGTTTCAGGGACAACTGCATCAAACGATGGAAGAAGAAAAAAATGACATCGCACTTCAAATCAAATTCCCTCCTGAAAGTAGTGGAAGGGGATCCTCTCCAGATCCCTTTCTCCTAATCCACCAAATCAGGGATCAAATTTCAATGGCACAAATCCCCTGATTTGATGGATTAGGGAGAAGGGATCCGGAGGATCCCTTTCCGAAAGTAACAACCCTTCCATCTATACCTCAAACCCCATGTGAAGTTATATACACAGATTAACACAATAAGCGCCTAGGACCACTTGGTGGTTAAAGGGCACAGCTCTCAGGGCATTTGGTGCTGCATTTATGCAACGCCAGACACCAAAACCCGCACAGCCAAACTACACTTTAAACGACTCACTTTCTAAGTTTTGTATCTAGTGTTTGGATTCGAGGTGATGACTGTGATCCACCGCCAAGTGCAGCGGCAGCAGATTCAACATGTGTGAGAAGATACTCATAGATCTTCTTCCTCAGGCTGTCAATGGTCTCCGCTGAAACATCGGTTGTTTCAACCCCTTCTTGAATAGAACCAATGTTATCCAACCAATCATTCACACTCTTGAGCTGAGTTAGCATTCCTGCTATTTGTCCATTATCTGAAAGAGCTGAACTGTCAACGTCAGCATCTAGGAACCTCTCCACAAATCCCAAAAACCAAGCTTGTGACTGCAGTCGCAACTTTTCAGCCAAGTCAACAACCTCGTCCAGGCCATTTCCTTTATTCCATTCAGGCAGAGGTCGTGCCTGCGGCTTTTGATTGATGACTGATCCATCCCCTAGTCGGCGAGGGGTCCCTGGTGTCCCAAGCTTGGAACCCACCGTCTGGCGAAGTTTGCCTTGGGATTTTGTTGAAGCATTCTTTGTAGAATTTTCTAGAACTAACACGGGTTGATTTGCAGAGACAATCTTTTGGTTTTGAGAGGAAGCTGAAGCTTGAACAGAGATTAAACTGGACTCTTTATTAAATACAGCAAAAGATGACAGATTGGTGGCTAATGCAGCTTGTACCCAAGATGCTGCCTGTTTACGTCTGTCTGAAGCTACCTTCAGTACTTCTGATGGGGGGGTTTCTTCACGGTCTGGGGAAGAACCAGCTGGCATGATTTTGGATAGAGAATCAGCAACTACGCGAGCATTACTCAAACTAGCATGGAGGGCAAGAAACTGCTCTACTGCAGGCTGAGGGTTGTCTTCCTTGGCAGAGGTACTTAGCTCTGAATACATGCTGCAGGACAGAGGAAAAAAGGACCAAAAAATTGTCAGACAATGAACTAGAGTACTTAGACAAGAACCATGGAAAAATTCACATCATATAAAATTCTGGAAACATCATGCCTCCACAAAAAAAAACCCAATGGAAAAAGTCACGGATACGCAGATTAATCTTGGTCACAATTAGAAGTATAAATGAAACATGAGAGAGCTATCGAAGAATTCACATAATTGAGTACAAAATGTCTAGAAAATACTGTAGGATTGCATTTTCCCCTAGTTTGATGTTCCCAAATTCCCTATTAAAAAGCTTTCGATACCTAAGCATCTGTGCCATTCATTCCAAAGTACAAATCAAACTTTCACCCACATTCTAGTGTCCTATTTCAAGCACAGGCTATTCTTGATTGTACAACAAATTCTCTCTAAACCATAAAGCACGGACGGCCGAATAACAGGTTATTGAAAACTTATTAGATTGGGTAAAACACTCTACCCTTATGTGCTGACCACCTAGTTTAACAAAAGCATGTTTTATAAAGCTGCATTTTTCTTGATCATGTCAAGGTGTTGAAATGGTCACTTCTGGGTATCTTTTAATTATTCGAAATTATAATCCATCATTCCCGGACCTAGTTTGAGTATATTACTGATATCACAATTCATGTATTTTCGCAGTGTTATCAAACAAACTACAATTTTGAGCCATCTATACAGTAAGAGTTACTACATAAGTGATCCTATAAGAGTTAAAGAACTCCATGGATGGCTCCTAACGAGCAAGCAAGCATCTCATAAGAGTATATTACGAAAGTAATCAGTCTATATACTATCAACAAAAACGCAATTGAAGCGATCTAGCTGACTCATGGATTCCCTATGGATCATATCTTTGCATTATACTGTCAATAGATCGTCGTACCCAGTGCACAAGGCTCCCGCTTTACGCAGGGTCTGGGAGAGGTGCATTATACTGTCAATAACTACTAAAAAAATAAACATAACACTACGCTACTCAGAAAGTTCTATTGACTGTTCCATATCTTCTAGGTTTGAATGTCCAACCATTTTTATTGTCCAATAACTATATCATATACAACTTCACTTCCTTAATTCGACTCATTTGTTGTACTCAGATATATTATGGAAAAGAATGGACAAACACAATACGATGTAGTTATAACTTAATACCTCAAACATCGTAGTAAGTTCTCTGCAGCAGAAGCCTCCTGCATCGCCTCTTTTGCTGCCATTTGTGCAGCATCCCTGTGCCTCATAACTTCCTGTGATAACAGATTCAAAAGTATATAATAAGAAAAACGAAGTGCTGAGCTGTAGAACATAATATATCTTCAGATACCAGAAAAGATGTCACTAAAATTCATTCCTAAGGTAAAAGTTAATATCCTTCTCAGACTGAAAAAGGAAATTCCCATTCACTAACTTGGCTCCTAATTTAAGAAACTAGGGTCAGAAAGACAATGCACAGAAAGCAGAACAAAAACTAAGAAATTAACACAAACTCATAACCCTATATGCACGAACAATATGGGACAACAGATATCTGGTCACTTCATTCTCTAGTTCACTTCAGCAGTCTCTAAGTAATGTAATTTCAGAAGGAAAACACTGTAGTACATTGAATAGGCAGGAAAATAACGATTTATGCAGAGACAATTACCAAGATCTAAGATGTTACAAAAGATATACCTTACCAAGCTTTGCAACTGACAATGGGAGCGAAGCCCATGGAACTCCATCAGTCAATTTTCTGTTATTTAAGGAAACCCTGAACAAGTTTCCAGGAAATCCATTACTGGCTACATCTGAAGATTTCTTTCCAACAGATACTCTAAGTTTACTTGACCTGTCTAGATCACTCAAAGTTCCATTTGCTGTAAATTTCTTTGTTGACGTTTGAACTTTACTCTCCTCTTTCAATGACTTTGCAGATATCTGGGTCCTATTGTCCTCTTTATATGGCAACCTTTCAGTTGAGATACTTTTTCTAGGAGCCTGGCAAAATGGTTTTTTTTTCTTTCTAATATTAGATATAAGAGGAAAAATAATACCTAACATTGAATTACTTTCCACATCTTTTGGAACTACAACAAGATCAAATGAAAATCAGTGAGAAAAGACAAAAGAGTTTTCAAATACAATTCGTAAATGCAGGCACATTTAATTTTGAGTTGCTTATCTCCAAATCAAAATTTTCTCTTTGAAGATCCACCTAATGGGAAAATGTGGGGTGTTTCGTATCAATTTGAAAATGATTTATGGTTTAAAAAAAATGATGAATGCACCTAAAGTACTTAGTAATCATTAGTTTGAAAAATATTGGATCCAAGAAGGATACCAAACGGGGCCTCCAAAGAAATCATTATCAAATACAGCAAACAAATAAAAAAAAATCAACCAAACTTACATATACACAAAAAAACATCCAGTAAAACCTAAATTGACACAAATTCCAATTCAAGATTCAAGAATTATTGAACTTACAGACATCTCTTTAGACTTCCCCTCCATATTTCCTTCCCAGCTCTTCCTCAGGGCCTTGGCCTCCAGCTCAAACCCCTGAACAAAATTCTTTATTGGGTTTCCCACCACTGATCTCCTCCCGGGACTCGCCCCATGTACAGAACTTGCCCTTTCCACCACTCCCACCTTTGGTGTTCCCTTAACTTTTGCATGATGCTTGATCCCATTTGCAAATTTCTCAAAAGAAGTCGGCAAAGAATAACAACTTGATGGAGATGACGGGATAGACCGTGAATTCAATGACTTCATTCTCGGCAAAGGTTCCCTCTTCATATCTATTGTTAATGCAGGTTTTGATGGCTGAGACTTTGATCTGTCAAAAGACCCTATTTTCTTATCCAATTTATCCGCCTTAGCACTACTATTCGACCTCACTAGTCCATGTTTATCCCTTTCTCCGGCATGACTATTTCCTAATACCTTATACTCAGACTGTACTTTCTCTAAAGTTTTCGAACCCGAAGACGAATTATTGTTCAGAAAACCAAGAGAATGAGTTGCAACGATGTCTTCAGGGCTCCCTACGCAAGAGTGCCTCCCTGGCACAGGCCTAACCCCCTGGAGAATGGGGACCGGGGTGGCAGCCTGAAGCCGGTCGACATGAATAAACTGACCCAGTTGAATCTTATCACTGAGAATTAAATCATCATGTTCATCAGGGAGAGATACATAGGTGGCATGAGAGGAATCTGATACCTTAAGATAGAAACCTTGGTTTGGGAAAAGCTCACCGCCTGCAAGCGCCGGAACAATGCTCACCACTTGCAACAGAGACGACCTGTGCTCGCCGGCGACTTTGACATCCGTGTTCATATGCTGTAGCAGCTTGAGGAGAACGCCAGGGACAAGATTCGCCATTTTGGACGCCCCCAATTGGCATCAGAGGTAAAAATTCCAAACCCAGATGAAAAAGCTTCAAGCTTTCACGCATTAACACACGAACACTGCACAATAAATGGTTTTTTTCCAGAACCCAGATGGAAAATTCAACAATTTTCAACACCCAGAAGAGAAAATCACTAAAAGGGAAGAAAAAAAATAAGGGTTTTTCTCAATCCCCAGATGGAGAAAAAGGGTTTTTCCTAATTTTTTTTCTTAGTTCCAAGAATTTGATCTGAGGATTTTGACGGGTACGAAAACGTGAGGAAACGTCAGAAGTAAATGAAATTTGTTACCAAAGAAAGGGTTAATCACAGAAAACGCAATGCATTGCAGAACACAAGATTATTGAGGTAATGGTATGTGAGAGCTTTTGGCAGTAATAACGGTGAACATCTTTTTCAGGAAAAGGAAAAAAAGGAGAAAATTAGAGGGCACCCCACACACCAAGTTTTATATTCAAATTATATCAAATCATCAACAAAAAGAATTTAACAAGGAGGTTTAAACAAATGACATTAATGACAAAGAACATCACCAAACCCACCCAGAAGAGCAAACAACATAATTTATTAGGTAAATAAAATATATGTAATGCAACCGAAATAAAACCCAAAAGGAGGGAAAGGAACCGGTTTTGGGAACATTGCTTGGATTTTATTATTTTTGTTCTTTAACTATTACGATCTAGTAGTATTTTTTTTATATTTTTAAGTAAGATGTTTTAAGTTTGATTTTCGACAAAAACATATTTGGACTATATTATTGCTAAAGAGAGATAATATCATTTGTTAAAAAAAAATTATTAAACTACTTAGGGAGAAAATTCCAGATCACAATAAAGATTTAGAAAGCAATTTTTTAACAAGACCAAGAAGATGGGCAAAAATAAAACTAGACCAAGAAGGAACGATGAGGAAAGTACAGGTGGGAATGGGAATGGTAATGAGGACAAGGATTGTCTGCTATCCCACTTCTCGTGCCCTCCCGTGCCCTCCTGTTTTGTGTGGTCATGGTTAAGCCACGTTATATTTTTTTTATAGAGGTAATAAGACAAAAATGAATAGTAATATAAAATGTTGACGTGACTTAACCGTGATCACACAAACAAAAGAGCATGGGAGAGCATCGGAAGTAGGAGGGTAGACAATCCTTGTCCTGGGAATGGTGTTGGAAATTTCTTTGCAGGAAACAAAAGAAAAAAATTGGTAAATAATTGATGTCAGGCTTAATACATGATTGAGTTGCAAAGAGCTGTCATTGTCTAACACAAAGACAACAGACAAGGATTGTCTGCCCTTCACTTTTGGTGCCCTCCTCGTGCCCTCCTGTTTTGTGTGGTTACGGTTAAGTCACGTCAACATTTTATATTGTTTTTTTAGATATAATAAGACAAAAATGAATAGTAATATAAAATGTTGACATGCCTTAACCGTGACCACACAAACAGGAAGGCACGAGGAGGGCATCAGAAGTGGAGGGCAGACAATCCTTGTCCAAAAACAACACACATAAAACCTTGGAAGTATCCTAAAACCAGACCCACTTCCACTTGGGAAAATTTTTCGTGTACAAAACATGTGGCATACTGCGTACCATAATACAAGTAAAGTGAGGATTGATATGTCTAATTGATAGGAGAATGTCTTACATGAAACTGGCAGACTGGCATCATGACATCTTGTTCTAATAAAATAATGATATGTGTAAGTTTTCAACATATAATATTGTATTATTGAATAAAAAGTAAGAACGACACATGACAGTGAATTTGATGCATCTCTAATTATATTATAATACATGATATACCCCATTGTAACATCTCTCCCTCCACTTGGGCTGCCCTTGCCATTCGAATTTCGATTGCTTGAGTTTCCAGAATGAATGATTCCAGGGATGAAGGGTGTTTGTTCGGTAGCCAAGGAAGCCAAAGGGGGTTTAGGAATTGTTGCAACAACTGGGTGGGTCTGCCTGGGTCAAGAATCTTGGCAGAAAACGAAATGTTTATTTTTTATTCTCACAAAAGTATTTATGAATTTTTAAATGATTTATTTTTTTATTTAGATTTTTCCAATATAATTTTTTGACCTTTTGTATTAAGAGTGTGCAGATGGGCGCATGTGGATTGTTAGAATCAAGGTAAAAGGGGTGTTAGCTACCTGAATAAAGTGGCATCCCGAAGATAATTGCACCAGCTGCAAGTTTGCTAACCTTTATTTTATTGGACTAGAATTATCTCCTCTTCTTTTTGTCATCATCTTTCATCCCCTCTTCTTATATTCTTTTATTTTGTCTTTTTTTTTGCTATAACAAATTAATATAAGATGTTGACGTGGCTTAACCTGACCGTTCAAATAGAAGGAGAGGAAAGGGAAGAAAAAAAAGAGGAGAGAGAATCCTACTCCTATTTTATTTTCTTAATTTCTCCATGAAACTTCTTTTATTTTTTTTATTTGGGTAATTATTTAGTTAGTGGGTCAGTTGTCAGTAGGTTCGCCGTCTTTGACACATAAATTCCAGCTCTTTCTTACGGATAAAATTTGAATACTCCATTTACGAGTATTTACTTTTTTATTTTGTTCAAAAGAGATATTATTTATTTTTCTCGAGCTTTAAAAAATAAGGAATGTGTAAAACAATTTAATTGAATCAAATAAAAAAGTAAATACATAGAATATTTATTAGTGAGTACTTAAATATTATCCCTACTTTATTTTACTAATTATTTTTTAATATGACAATGTATATTTATACTTTAAGGAAGTAATAGAATAAATTGGTTGTAAACTCGTCATTATCAAGATTTAAACCTAAAATCTCGCTTACGAATAAAGAATAATATCACTAAACCGTAGCACTAAGTAGCACCTTATCCAACTAATTGTTGATGGAAACATACTACATAATTTTCGTGGTTTATTTTAGAACTCCTCATACTGTTTTATACATTACGGAATACATTCTAGAAATATAAATATTGATTTTTATATTTCTTTATGAAAGTAATTTTAATATTGAAAAAAAAAATCATAAATTCATGAATTGCATTTGAATGCATTGTATGGTCATGATACAATTTGAAATTACCATTTGCCCGACGATAGTTTGCCTGTCGAACTAAATTTTGTCAGGCAAAGTAATTTTAAGTGACAAAAAAAACTGATTAGGAAAATATGGCCAATGGTTTTTTTTTTTTCAAAGACTTTAAGCAACGAAAAATTTCGACGAGCAAAGTTTCGCGGCAAGGAAAAAATTGGCCCATATTATGCCACCCTTTGAACAATAGAAAACAAGTTCATCTACAAATGTAATAATGCCTGACGAAATATTGGTTGGACTAAGTGTATGGTTGTCAGGCAAAAACCCACGATGACTTGTCCTAACTGTACCAATACATTTTTGTTCTACTACTTTAGTGACTTTGCCTGATGAACCATTTCATCAAGCAAACCCCAATTCATTAAAATAGGTCATGCGGCCTTCTCCTTCTCGTTTCTTATGTCTTTCCCAGTTCTCATCTATGCTCCATATATTTGCTCTCTCTCTCTCTTTCTCACCCACCCACCTCATCACCCATATCTCACTCTCTCACTCTCCCAATTAATTTAAGATTTTTTTAGTTGTTAATATTTTTGGTTTAATTGTGTAATTAATTAATTTTGTATGTTGTAGGCTGGTGATTGAATTAGAAATATATATATATATATATGGTTAAATTATGTTTACTACCCTCATGTTTCGTGGTTTTTAACATTTACTACATCAAGTTTTTTTCGTCTCAAAGTCATACCTAAAGTATAAATTTTGGGACAGTCTAATACATCCGTGAGTCAAACTGTTAAGTCTCCCGTTAAGTGATGACATGGCGCCCATGTGGACAATGACTGGGCGCCACGTGTCATTTTATTTTATTTTTTCTTTCTTTTCTTCTTTCTTCTCTTCAGAGGTGATGTGGAATTCTCTCTCTCTCTCCTCTTCTTCTTCTTCTTCTTCTTCTTCTTCTTCTTCTTCTTCTTCTTCTTCTTCTTCTTCTTCTTCTTCCTTTCTTCTCTTCCTTTCTCCCTAGAATCCCCACCTCCCACCAACCGATTTGCCTTTCTAGACCAACCCATTTCCGAAACCCTACCAACGCACCATCACTCCACCTCACCATCACTCGACCTCCACCCATATGTTCAAATCCTAAATGTCAATCAACTCTCCACCCTCTGCTGCAACCACCACACCTCCATCATCAAGCTCCTACCTTCCCCCAACCCCTTCCCTTCCTTCTTTCCTTTGCAACCCCCACCCTTCCTCATCTCCTTTGCAACCCCCACCCATCTCCTCTGTAACCCTCACCTATCTCTTCTGCATTCATCATCATCTATCATCCACAGTCAAATAATATTTTTTTTTAAATATGGGCCTCGCCTACCCTCACCCACGCTCCCACCCAACCTTCCCTCCTGACTCTTCTCTACACCACCTAACCCTCCCTCTATCCCTTCATCCCTCTCTTTCCATGGCCGCCACCGAAGTCACCTCCTATCGTCCCCAATAACCTGATTATCACCCCTAGATCTAACATAATGTTCAAAACAACACCGTTGCACACCAAGCACCCACCATCGTCGGCAGTCTGCGCGATGCCTGGAATTACACCGCTGCATTTCCATGGCAATTGTTGCTAGGCTATTGGACAGGGCCAAGTTCCTGAACCGCTGGAGCAACGATGGTTTTAGCAAATCTGGGGCTGGCTTCGAATTTTCTAGGTTTTGTCTTCTTAAAACCAAGTGTGAAGGTTTCAAGTGGAAGATTTGAAGGTGTCGGGGTTCGATTTGAGGGATGCGCAGGTGGGGCATTCTGTGGTGTACGAGTTCGATGTGGAGGTGGACAACAAGGTCCTGCCAATCTTTTGGAGGACGTTGACCACTGGGACTACGTCCACTTGCCCATTTTTAGGGTCGAGGATGAAAATGGGTTGGTCCAGAAAGGCAAATCAGCTGGTGGGAGGTGGGGATTCTAGGGAGAAAGGAAGAAGAAGAAGAAGAAGAAAAAGAAGAAGAAGAAGAAGAAGAAGAAGAAGGAGAAGGAGAAGGAGAAGAAGAAGAAGAAGAAGAAGAAGAAAGAGAGAAAAAAAAAATTCCACATCACCTTTGAAGAGAAGAAAGAAAGAAAGCAAAAAAAAAAAAAAAAAAAAAAAAAAGAAACATGTGGACCCCTTAATGACACATGGCGCCCAGTCATTGTCCACATGAGCACCACGTCATCACTTAATAGGAGACTTAACAGTTTGACTAATGGATGTATGAGACTGTCCCAAAATTTACACTTTAGGTATGACTCTGGGACGAAAAAAACTTAATGTACTAAATGTACTAAATGTTGAAAATCACGAAATATGAGGGTAGAAAACAGAGTTTAACCCATATATATATAACATTATACGATGAAGCAGAGACTTAGGTCTCGTTTGGTTGGTTAAACTGTACTGAATATTTCAGTTAGATATGATATATAGTCGTCAGATAGCACTGACTAAATTAGTCGAGCGATTGGTGCAATATCGAACTAATGACCGTATTAAGAGGTGGACTATATTTTATGTTTTAATTACTTGTTAATACTATTTTTAAATGATAATTCAAGTTAAAATAAATCACAAATGTGTTTCTAGAACAAAAATTTAGAAAAAAAATGAAAAGCAAAAGAAACCCAGAGAAAGTCGAACAGGGAACACGAAGTTCTCAAAGATTTGGGATCCTTTTGAAACCCATGCCAAAACGAAGTGCTCGGAGATTTGGAAATTCATATAGAAGATAAATATTCTCTCAAATTATTGAGAATCACATATCCATCAAATAGAAATCATAAATTGAAGGATACAAGACATGGAGAGAAAAAGAAAAAAAAATGAAAAATTGCAAAAACGAGATAGTACATCAAACTATAATAATTTTTCCACCTAATAATCAATGTTAACATGAAAAATAAAAAAGAAAACTAAGGGAAAAAAAAAGAATTAATCATTGCACTGAAAAAATTAAAAAGAAGACACAAAAATGAAGGAAAAAAAACTAAGATTTATCTCCAATCGTCATCTTCCTTTCTTCACCTTCCTCAATACACATCAAATTCCACCCTCCCATACAAATCCCACCTTTTTCCCCACTACGCATCAAATCCCACCCTCTTCCCCACTAATTGCAAATGGGTGTTGTGCAATTCAAGAAGGGTTTTGAACTTCCAAAATAATTGAAAGAGAACTACGCAGGGTAGGGTATGACAAAGATCTAAAAAGAAAAAAGAGAGATAGGAAAGCAAGGTCAGCGACAACTGGCTTTGGAATGCCTGCCAGAATTGACACTTATTGCTGCCATGGTTGGTCGGGTCGAAAGAAAGACTTTGGGTTGGTGGAAGATGAACGAAGAACGAAAGGAGACGAAGCTAACTAATTATCCTTACCCTTTGGGGTGTATGAGTTAGCATGAGTGTACCTGCTAAAACAAGTGAGTCCGGATTATTAGTTAGGTGGCTATTTAATACAAAAATGTACAAAATAACTAACTTCGTACTATTTGTCATATCCAATACTTTATACAGCATGCCAAATGATGCCTTATAATATGATACTATTATTTTCTAAATGTTGCGTTTCAAATCTACACCTGTTTACCTGGTTGACTAGTTGATGGATTATGTTTACGCAAGTTGTTCTTTTGGACGGAGTGACTGATTCCATTAGTTTGCAAGGATAGAAACAAAGAATAGATCATGAAACTAGGTGCCATGGATGGTTCTGAACGAAGTTCTCTGATGATTAAGCCAGTATTTGAGAGAGAAGATAAAAAATGTGTTCATAATGAGGTAGAAGTATCCAACCAATTGTGAAGAGTCGACAAGACTATTTATAACCAGCCAAAGTCTATCTTCAGAGCACTCTACCAACTATTTGAAGTGTTAGAGCAGTTGGAGTTAGAGGCATGGCCCATTGCAATCAGGAACATGTACCAAAGTAATCAGGCCAATTAGATCAAAACTTGGGATTCAAATGGGACCAGATAGAACCTGAGTGGAGAGTGGTTGAACATGACGTGGAGAACCTACACGTATGCACTCTGGTCAGAGCCTATAGGGTGGTAGACCACATATACTCTCATTACCACTCCGGACAGACCTTATAGGATGGCAGCTCACATACTACCATTAGGAGTTCTTTTGTTAACCACCCCAAGTCAGAGTAAATTGTCCTTATATGGTCTAGATTGCCTTACTCATTCTGGAATGGTTGCTGAAATGGCTAGGACTCAAACTGAGATGAAGACTCGGACTGATATGAGGACCTAGACTGACATATGAATCATTATTCTAGAGAATTGGAAAATATGGTCCTACAATTGCCCCTAAACATGCCTTTTATGCAACAAAATGTTGTAGAGGGCATAGTTAAACAAGACCACACATTACCTCAACCACAGTGATGTCTGTGTCATTAAGTCTGAGAAAGATTCTTTCCTCATTTAGATGGCTCGAAGACATCTTAAGATCTTCAGTGGGTCATTCTGAAGATGTTATACTATTTGGATTCCACTAGTGAATGTTGAAAAGTTCAACTCCTTGCTAAAATATCAGGCGCAAAGTGGGTCATTCCGGGGACGTTATCTTGTCTGGAACCATGACGAATGCTGAAAGGTTTCGCTCCACCCTAAAATATCAAGCACATAGTGGGACATTCCAGGGATGATGTACTGCCAAAAATGGCTTGACGAATGTTGAAGAAGTTTCACTTTGCCCTAAAATATATGGCACATAGTGGGTCGTTCTAAGGACGTTATCATGTCTGAAATACCCTAGTGAATGATGAAGTTTCACTCTGCCCTAAAATATCAAGCATGGAATGGATCATTCTGGGGGCGTTATCATGTCTAGAATACCCTAACGAATGTTGAAGTTTCAGTCTGCTATGAAATATCAGGCATAGAGTGAGCCATTCCGGGGATGTTCTTTTGTTTGGCATTAACCTGGCGTTGTTGAAGAAGTCTCAGTCTGCCCCTGAAATATTAGGCACATGGTTGGCCATCCTAGGGATGTTACCCCGTCCGGAATACCCTGGTGAATGTTGAAGTTTCACTTTGCCTTGAAATATCACGCATGAAGTGGGTCATTTCGGGGATGTTATCTTGTTCGGCATAGCCTGTCGAATGTTGAAGAAGTCTCACTCTACCCTAAAACATTAGGCACGAAGTAGGCCATTCTGGGGATGTTATCTAGTTTAGAATACCCTGGTGGATGTTGAAGTTTCACTATGCCCTAAAATATCAACCACATAGTAGGTCATTCCGGGGATGTTATCCTGTCTGGAATTTCCTATGAATGTTAAAAAAGTTTCACTGCGCCCTGAAAAATATCATGCACGAAGTGGGTCATAACTGAGATGTTATCATATCCAGAACATAGATTATTTTTATCATGACAGTGATATTTGATTTCAACTTCCAAGTCTTTAATGGTCGAGAATGTATGTATGTGTAAGTTTAAGTGTAACAAGGACCAATCTGGTTAACATTGTCTTTAAGGTAGAGGCCTCCGTGCAGGAGTATATCATCACTTGTCATGAATGCTTTCCTAAGTTCCTTTCTTTGAGCCCTTGTGATGACCTCTTTGAAGGAATTTTTTTTGTCCTAGCTAAGGACATGTGATAACATTTGAACACATAAGCAAACTAATAACACTTTAAAGTAGGCATGCATTAAAAAACAATTCTAAAACAAACTTTCAAAGCCTAGTGAATGGTGAACCAAAAGACTCTTTGACAAAATAAAGAGAAGAGAGAGTTTGAGTTTCATTACCCTTGAAGCTCATCCTTGTTTACACAAGGGATTCGCCCAAGTGGAGGGCCTTCAAGTCACCTTCTTTACTCCTTCGATGGTTACTTGTTTAGTTCTCCTTTGCTCCTTGAGGATTTGAGGAGAAGAATTCCAAGAACACCAAAAATTTGGTGTCTCTAAGTCTCCACACCAAGGATGACGTGTGAAGATGAAATGGATGACCTAGAGGAAGGAAGATTACTAGCTATTTTTCTCTAAGTGTGGCCGGCCTCTTTGAAAGACAAAGAGAGAAAGAGTTTTGCTCTTTTGCTTAAAAAAAAACCCTTGATGTGGTAAAGCTATAAAGTTCCTTTTATGGCACCTCACATTTGAGTGCCAAGTGGCAAACTTGTAATTATGTCAAGTTCACTACCACTCACCCTATGGCCGGCCATCCTTTAGTTATTGGGCTAATTGCCCATTTTGTTTTAGTTGTCATACAACTTAAACATAATGGGCCTCGTGGAACAAAACCTTTTTGGGCCCCAAGACCTGAAACTAACTTGAAAGCCCAAAACGAACCATTCGTATAATTAATTAACTACATAATTAATCTTGACCATTCTCAATTAAACCATTTAATTGCTTATCCATCTCATTTATATTTCTTCACTTTCATCCTTACTCAGTGTATGATCCATCAGGTTCCAATTAGCGAGGCAATGGGCAATTGTTACTCTTAACAATCGATTGTGAATTGAAACTACATTCAGTTCTCCCTTTGATGAAGATTAGTGTTTGCTAATCTTCAGGGCTTCCACAAACCATAAGTGACACCTAGCAGTATGTCATGGCTACCCAAGCTAAGTAGAAGTGGTTGGAAAACCTATCCAGTTACAATTACAATGCAATACGGTCTTTCTCTAATACAATACTCTTAATCATATTGTTTGAGTGATAGTTTGTTTCATGTCTACTATCCAATGCAAAACTTCTCTATATGATTCAATTGAATATGATTTGGAACAAACTTCCTAAGTCATATTCGTATGCTTTGGCCAAAGACTCCCGAATCATATGTCAGAGTATTCTCCCTCCACCATGGAAGGTTAGAGATCCCTTGTTGTGCATTCATATGCCCACATGACTAGATAGCTTGACCCCAACAATGTCGTGGACACTCTTGATGGAATGCTTTTGACACGATCAAAGATCAAGGACCTAACCATTAGACATCTATGATGCCTTAGGTCAAAGGACTACTTTGCACATTGCAACTTACGAGTTCTTACATGACATGTATGTTCAAACTTTCTTTTGATCGTAGTTTAGTGTACTCGATTACCTTTTTGAGCACCTATGTGTTGGTCTTAGTGTCCAACACTAAATGACTTGAGACTAGTCATACTCGTGCTTGAGTTAACATAACACATACTAACCTTAGCGGATTATCAATGCCTAATTGGCAATCCTATGGCTACGAATGTTTTAGGAATGAACATAAGAGAAAGGTCTCATTAATCTAACTTACTTAGATCACTTCTCTCTTAGATTACATACATTCCTTGGATTCCCTTATTGCTTAAACACATAATACAATAAATAGTGATTAACAATAAGCTTTGCTCTTCATTAAACATATAATAGTTTAACACAATAAGTATTCCAAAAGCTATTACATCAAATGGGTGGCTTTGTGGGCATACTTCCAACACTCTTTTATATGAGCCATCAGATTAATCTAAAGGTACAAAAACTGATTTATTAATATAATCCTTTTACACCTAAACAAAAGCAAAACATACCGAAAATTAAAAATAGGCTCATGCTTATCCTCCCTCTGTGCCGCTTTGCTCCATCCCTTGAAGTTAGTCTCAAAGAGTTCGAGATCTACGCCTGGATCGCCCCCGATGTAATTTCTTATCCAGAAACTTTGTAATTTCCATTTCACTACTCAATTTTTGTCTCCAAACTTAGGTGGTATCTTTGAATTTTGGTTTTTGTTTGGTTTGTGAGAAAATTTTGAAAAGAGAAATAGGGTTCACGCTCATCCTCCCTCTCTACCGCTCTCCTCCCACCCTTTCACCATATAGGGTGTAAAATTAAAGACCTAACAAATTTGGTTCTTGTACTTTTATTAGCTTGTAAGTTTCTTGTTAAGGTAGAAAATGTTGAAAAAAAAAGATTATTTTCATGCTTGAGTGGTGATGGTTTGGCAGTTGGGAAATAATAGAATCATGTTGAGGAATTGTAAATCTGGGGTTGATTGTTATGTGGGTTTGTGTTATTTTGTTCAAACTTGATTATAAATTGGTTTAATTGTTATTAGTAAATTGTTTATTTGAGAAATTTCTATTTTGGATTATTGGATCTCATGGAGCAAGTTTTATTCAACACCTACTGGGAAACTTTAAGAACATTTCTATGTTGACCCATTGCAATAGTGGCAGGAATTTTCCTAGGAATGCATACTTGATGATTTGGTTATTTACATTGAACAAACAAAGGGTGGTTTTACATATATAGAATGAAGTTTTCGTATTGGTTTTGTCTGACTGTGATATCTTTTGTAAATGTAGTTTTGCAACAGCTGGGTATGGTACTGCTCTTGGTGTGATCTGTTCACTTCATGCTGAATGAGTGTTAGAAGGGGTATATTGTACGGAGACGCGCCCATTCAACCAAGTGAGAATGTAATTGCAAATGTAGTAGTGTAAGTTGCAATGGCATAACATGAACAAACATCAACATGTTGCTATTGCATTGTTGTTAAAGCTAGTACAAATGAAGTTACCTTAGGTAGCATATAGGCACTAATTTGGAGTAATGTATTGTGAATGTAATCATCTAGCAAAGGATCTAAAAGCTTACCTAGCTTTTTATTAAACATAAGCAATCTTTATGTAAGTATGAAAAAAATTGGTTTGATTACAACCTCAAATCATTTGTTAGTCATTTGATTCTCAATCTCACTAAATTAGTATTTGAACAGCTCAGTTTAGTTTCCTAAATTGGCTCCTAAGTCTTCTTTTTTCTTTCTTTATGTGAACAAACAGAGGTTTTGTCTTTGTTAGCTTAACTGTAAATTTAATAACCAAGTCATGCCTTTAAGCCACTTCCAATAAATGGTGCCATTGTTGGTCCTATGCTTTCTCTAAAAAAGTATTGCAGACAATATTTTTTTCAACATAAGTAAGCATGGGTTTTTTCAAACAAACAAAGGTTCAACCTTTTTCGTCATCTTTATCAACTTCAAAATGAAAAGATGTGTTCTTTTCCTTTCCAGAATCAAAATATTCAAGAAGCATGTCAACATCATGTCCCTTGATTTCTTTCTACAAATCTCTTTCAACGTTTCTCAAATATTTGTTAATACATCCAACATTTGCAATTCCACTTGCCTTATTTTCCATTATTCTGAATTGTTGACTTGTAGGTACATTTGCACTACATACTGTTTCCATGTTAAGCATCTTTGCTTTCTAAACTTTTCAGCGTGAAGATAGTAGTTATACCTTTGTAGGTGTTGAAAATGGTAGTGGTAGTCGTGGGCCTGCTGTGCTGCTGGGGTTGGCGTGGTGCGAATTGGGCTTGGCTTGGGCTAAGGGATAACAATGTGAGCTGCGGCTCGGTATGCGACTGGCGTGGGCTAGGTGCACCAGGGCACTGCAGGGAAAGGCCACTCGGGCTAGGCTTTCCGTGAACTTACTGTTGGGTTAGGGCCTATGTAGTGATGGAAAGAGGAATATTGAGGGAGAAAGGTACGAGCCTTCTTCCATGAGTGGGCTTGCGGGCTGTTGGGCCATGCGAGATAGAGGGAGAAAAGGTAGCGCTAGGGCGCTTGTCCCCTGCTTTGCAATTTCAGCTGCTGCTCCCTTTGGGTCGACAGAAGGGGCCTGACGTACTAGGCCCATACCTTGGGTCAGGTGTGCTGGGTTGCGGCTTAGTGCGTTGCTCCATGCAAAAATTTCCTTTTTTTTTTAATTTCTTCTTCAAGCAACCTTTTCATGATTTTTCCTTGCCTCGTTGTAGGATTTTCAAACATGTCTTCCTCGAGCCATAAGAATGATGAATTTATTCTGCCATTGTATTGTCAGGGCAGATCTGCAAGTAAGCTAGGCTACTTCAGAGCTGCTAACGTCAAGGTAAGTTTCGATGAGTAGTTCAGGGACTTCCTTGAGATGTTTAAGCACGCAATTTCATCTAGGTTGGCGTGAAGTGGGCCAAAGATGGTAGCAGCTGTGAACCGTGTGGGTCTAGGAAAGCTATCAAGTTTCACCCTTACTACTTCATCTTGGGGTTCACCTTTCCCATGCCTCGGTTTTTCCAAGAGGTAGTCTGCTCCATAAAGTATGTTCCTGTTCAGTGTTCTTCGAACTCGGTCCACGTAATGGTGGGGTTCCATAACTTGAGCAGGTTCTTTGACCTGGACCTAACTGCTAACGAGTTTTGATACTTTTATGACATAGGCTACATCGATAACGTTGGGCAGCTAAGGACCCGCCATAGGCTCTTCGAACACTAGAGCAAAAAAGATCATGATTGGTCTAGAGAGACCATAGAGATCAGAGAAGAGTAGGAATTCGACTCCTTGCATGAGCTGCGTACTCTGATTGTTTTCAATGATGGTAAGTTGGTTGTTTAGTGTTTTAGCTAATTTATACTTTTGTTGAGCTGCCTTCTGATTTGTCTTCCTCTGTTTATGTAAATTCGAAATTCGGTTTCTCTTAAGACTTCTCTAGACATGAAGAAGGTGCACATCGATTTGGGGATCCTTGTTGAATATCACGAATTATGTTAGCTGCTAAGTCCTCTTCGTAGGGAGAAAGGTGGGCTGCCCCGCAGGAGGAGATTAGAAGGATCAAGGGTAATGTGTTCGCTAGTCCGATAGCTACTGTGGACCCTGTTGTAAATGAAGGCGGGAGAAAGAGATATTCTTTGCCTGCTCGAGAACCGTCACAGAGAAAAAATCGAAGACTTCTTTCACTGCCTGCGAGGGTTTGTCTATTGCTGCAAGGCTCGTTATTGACTTGACTTCTTCCAAGGGGAGCAAAGAGGCTGCTGGATCTAAGCATGTTGCTCTGAGGCTTGCTAGAACAGTTGTTGACAGGACTGTGCCATGGAGGAGTTTTGTTGTCCTCCTTGTGCCTGGTTTTATTATGAGATAGCCTTCCATGTCCAAGTCTGATCCAATTCCAAAGGTGCGTGTATAGGCGAAGAGTGAGGATAGTGATTCCACTCCTAAAGTAGTGCCGGGTTAACCCCTTTTGCTGAAAATGAAGCATCTGCCCTTATGAGCAGCCATGATCAGCCTACGAAACCAACCTTAACGGAGTTCCGAGATCCATGTTGTTGAAGCCCGATCTGCTTGAGGACACATGAGCATATGCAAAGTTTGTTGATGGCGTAAGCAAGGTTGCCAATTATAGTTTCTTTGCGAGGCGTGAAGTTCACTCACAGAGGGGTTCCTTGCTTGTTATGATGTAAAATTCTATGATCTTGGCAGCCAAATACACGTGTATGAAGTAGGATGATGCCAAGGCTACTAGGGAGATAACGGTAGCCATGGTAGCAGAAGCTTGCTCAGCTATTGAGAAAATTAAAGAGTTGGAGTCTGAACTTGCCATTTTGAAAGAGATCTGATGTCTTTACCCTCACAACTCAACAACTTGAGATCGTTTACCAAAAGATCAGTGACTTGAAGGCTTAGCTTGACGCTGTCCAGGGGAAGTATGGCGTTGCAGAGAAGGAGATTGAAGTCTAAGTGTTGCTAGTGTTAGACCTTGAGTGTGTTATTTCAGAATTTTGGTCTGCCTATGATGCCAAGGATGTAGAGCTGCTTGCCATGTATAATGATGTTGTTCGACTCAAGAAGGCCGTCAGTAGACTTAAGTTCAAGGAAGTGGCACTGGAAGGAGCGTTTTGACAGCGAGAACCTAAAGAAGGAACTAAATGATTGTAAAATGCTCATACTTACCTGATTGAGAAGAATAAGCAGCTGAAGAGTGAGAAGTCTAGTCTTGAAGTTGCCCTTGCCTAAGGTCAAGCTAACTTCTACAAGCTTGGCTATATAGATAATTTCCTTGGCATGTTGTCTGACTACGCATTCTCTGATAAGAACCTCGAGCTTTTTGCTATTTCTTTCCTATGATATGCTTAAGTTTTCCTTCGAGAGCCCCGTTGGTGGAGCAGCTTAGGATCAGACTGCCAGGTAAGTGCGGCAGAAGGTGGTGCCGCCCAGGCAGAGGTGGCTTGCGACAATGCTGCTTAGGATAGGGCAGTTGTAAATGAAGCGTGGGAGATTAATGTTGTAAGGAGCGATGCGGCTGCTGAAGATGTCCAAGCTGTTAAGAGGTAATTTTTTTTTTTAGATAGACTTTAGGATTTACTTCCATTTCTTTCCTCCTTTGCTTTTTCCTTTGCTTGAACTATTTTGGCCTTCGTGCCAGTTTACCAATTTGCTAGAAATTAATAAACTATTTTTCTTTGCTTTACTTCATCTTTTGTTTCTTTGCCTTGCTTCAAGTTTTAGCCGTAGAATGAACAACTGAGCAGGCTACTTTGAACAAAGCAGTCAAGGCCATCTTCATTACTTTAGACGCCAACTCCAGGATGTTGGGTGCAAATCTTTACTTGCTTAAGGCATCTTTTGAAACTTCTAACTGGTAGAGCTGAATTACCTTCGTAGTTACATGTTTCGTATTAATGGTTCACTAGATCATTAATCACAAGGTCGTTAGCGAGTGCACTACTTTTTAATAAGCAGACGGGCTTGCATGACCTATGTGACTACCGATCTAGGCTTAAGACCTATACAAAGTCGTTAACCAGAGAGTCAGCAGCTAAACGCCTTACTTACAGAAGCTGGCGAGTCTGCATGACTGCTCGATTTTTAACTTTGATCGCTTAGGGTGTTAAATTGCTGAGCTTTATCTCACATTATTGCCCCCTAACCATAGGCTGCTTAGCCAGTCGTCATTTCTCCATTCCTTTGAGCTGCGTGGCCTAAATCACAACATACTAAAGATTGTTGGGACACGAAATTCGCTACCCTTTCGCATTAAAAGTGTGTGGTTCTATGGAATTTCATAGGCAGTGGTTCAAAAGAACCTTTTACACTTTTTGTAACCAATTCCGTAGACTATGTAGCAAGTAGCACAACACTTTAGGAATCAGTGTGAACCCAAGGGGTTGTTCTGTGCTAGGCAGTGCATATGTGCACTAACTTGTTAACCTTTCACAAGATTATGCAGTTGTATAGGTTTAGGTGGCTAACTGCTTGAAGGGCATACCATAGGTTGCTCGTTGAATTGGTAGCTACTTTATGTTCCCAAGGATCTTCCAGAATTTATAGGTTGCTTATTTAATTGGTAGTGGCTTTAGGTTCCCTGATACCTTCTAGAAACTGTAGGGTGCTCGTTAAATAGGCAGTGGCTTTAAGTTCCCAGGTATTTTCTAGAAATCGTAGGCTGTTTGTTGAATTAGCAGCGGCTTTATGTTTCCAGGGATATGCAAAGATTACTAATTGGTCACATACAAGATGCTCAGCTACTTACGCTAGCTAGTCACATCAAGGATGCTCAATCGCATGAACCCCATGCGTGTAACTGGAGCTAGAATTCTGTATCCTCACAGAGATCACTTATGTATTACACCAGGGATGCTCAGCTGCAAATGCTAACTGGTCACCTTGCGGATGCTCAAAACGGATGTTTCCCTAACAGATAGAGGGAATATTATTCTGTAACACGAAGATCGCTAGTTGGTCACATATAGAATGCTCAGCCGGGGGTTACCAGCAGCTAGTCACATCAAGGATGCTCAACTTTGGTCCATCTTCATGAGCATCCGTCCAAAAGGTGAGCTACGCAGCGTGTTTCCTCTATCTCTGAGGCTCGGGTCCCTGCGGATCAAGCCAAGGGCCTAAAAAATCTAGCTAAGCCTTGAAAAAGACCATTGTGGCTATTTCTAGGGATGCCAGCCCAGGCCATCGTGCTCTAGTTACACCAGGAAAGCCTGACCCATCTATGTCGGGATATTTAAAGTGCGTAGTTTACCCTCTCCTAGGGGGAGAGCATGGTTGGCCCCCAAGGGGGAGCAATTCATGCGATAAGTCCTTCATTGGGTGCGATCTTCGATAAGAGGAGGACTAGACAATTATTGTAGATACGTAATCGAGCCAAATAATGACCAACTTCAGAAATCTTTATTGAAAAATGAGAAGAAGGATATCGAACTTAGATGGAAGGTAGAAACTGTGTAACAACTAGATAATCCTCAGCTTGTGAGGTAGTGCTCGTCGAGCTGCTTGAGTTTTTAAGCTTTATTTCGTCTGATGAGAGCTCAAATAAAAATGAGAGGTCATGTGTAGTACTTTCATAGGTTTTAGGCATTCCACTACTTGTCGATCTCTTTGTCATTCATGGTGGTGAGGGTATAGCTACCCTTGCCGCCTGCTATGCTAACTTTATACAGACCTTACCATATATGATTCATCTTTTTGGGGCCTTCTCTTTGGGCAATGATGAATGCTTTTCTTATGACCAGATCTTTAGGCTGAAACTGAAGGATATTTGCCCTTTTGTTGTAGCTAGAGATTAGCTACTGGTATGCTGCAATACAGGTGATGACTTTCTCGTGTTCTTCCTCTGCTAGATCTAGATTTGTGGCCATCTCCTTTTTGTTCTGCTCTAAAAGCTGTTAGATGGCCCATATGGGTTGTCTTAAAGTGTGTGCCCAGCTCACGTGAAAGCAGCAAAAAGTTTTGACTAGACAAAACCACTAAACAAAATTAGCTGGAAATAATGATGTGAAATGCATATGAATGAAAAACCTTTGATGTGAGAAGTTAAACTCTTGAATTGATATTTCCAGCAACAAGATCCCAAAGTAACATTTTAACTCTAAAACTAACTAGAGCATGGTGGTACAATTTACAACATTTGACAAGGGAAGCTAAACAATAAACCTAGACTTCATAACCATGCATGAAGATAAGCTCATTGGCAAGGAGATCGAATCTCCAAATTGACATACTCAAGGTTTTGGACCATCAGTGTAAGACGACGGACTTCCTTCTTTGCAGCTTCCAACATTGCCTGAGTGGCACTAAACTTTTCTTTCAAACCGATAACATCTTGATGAACGGTCTCCTGCTGCACAGAAGTGAGGGCAAAGACATCAGGCCCTTTAAAAAATGCAAGCTAAGATTCGAGTTTCTCAATCTGTTTAGTAGTAGAGCGAAGCTGAGCCGCCAGCGCTGCCTCGACCTCCTTGGCAGCTTTAGCATCATCCTGATCAATGTGCACAGACTTTGCTACCAAGATCAAAGTCTTTTGCATAGTAGCTGGCAAATAAGATGTTCTCGAGTAGGCAGGACACTTCACAAAAGAGTCTGGGTGAATCACCTCTAGACACTATAAAAAAATTGGTCCATGCATCGACGTCTTCAAGCAGGTCAGCCTTCAGAAATGCACAAATCTCGAGAAATTCGTTAGAAACAGAATCGATGGACTTCTCATAATTGCCCATGCAAGCAAACTTCCCTATCTCATCAAACGAATAATTCGCAGTAGTAGGAGGAACAAGCTCTGGCACCACTTTAGCTGTAAAATCCATCTTTCTACTCTTCATAGTGGCGAGCCTCTTAGAAACCGAACCGAACTTAGCTCTAAAAGCCCACTTTGATACAAATCCAAACACTTGGGGCACCACAGAACCTTTACGTTGGGCAATCTTTTCAGCAATGGTCATGGCCACCTTAAAAGCATCGGGCTTTGCTGTCTCAGACTCAACAGTCTTTTTCTTTCTTTTAGGAAAAGCTAGATCAATGACAAGGTTTTCAGCACCATACACTAGGCCCACGACCTGGTCTTCTTATCTCCTCCAGCGTGCATCTTGCAGAGATCTAGTCTAGCAGGCATCACGGCCTAACTCGGAAGGAGGCCCATGCCTCCCTCATTCTTTCCAGCAAATGCTTGATCCACATGGGCCTTGACACACATCTCTCTCTCTTTAGCTGCACAGGCTTGTGCTTAATCTGCTAAGCACAACTCCTTGTGCCCAAGCCATGGCCCCAACCATACAATTCTTGGTCCATGCTAGCTGCGCGTTGAGCCAAGCTCACCCCACTAGCTCTTCGACCCAAGTCGAGCCTATTCCTAGCCCCTACCAGCTAGTCGCACTGCACTGTAGCAGCTATTCGAGTTGCCTGATTCACGTAGCAGCCTTATGGCTGCCAAGTCCCTACCTTGACCCTATCGAGCCAATTTTTCAAGACTGGTGGCTCCATAAAATTAAGAAGGAAAATTAAAATTTTTCTTACCTTGGTGCAACGTGCAGAAGAAGAACAACAACAAGAAAAAACTTTTTGCAAAGGCAAGAGAAGAAGAAAGCTAAGGGACGAGGAACAAATTTCCTCTGGCTTCTCCCTTCCTTGTAGGGATAAAAATTGATCCAAATTTATTTAATCCCTTGCTTAAGGTAGAATTAAATAGGTATAGTGGCAATTGGTTTCCCTTTCCTAGAAGAGTCTATCTCCAAGTCAAAGAATGAGCTCTACATCAAATTGGGAAACAACTCTCTACACACCTAGGCAACTTAGGACTTCTACACCTACCATTTTCCTACATGCAGCCGGGCAAGTGTGGGGCCATTTATGGAGCCTAAAATAACCCAAAAATCCTAGAGGCGACACGTGGACTTTTTCTTAAGAAAGGCAAGATTGCCCTCATTAAATGGGCAAGCTTCTCAAATACTCCCACCGCAACTTAGCAACCTTGAAGGTCCAAGCAACTGAATACGAATACTCATAGCTCATCTGCCCATGGCAAGGAAAAGTCCAAAGCATTAAAGATAAGGATTAATTACCAAATCCTATCTTTAATACATTCCCAATTGAAGATTAACTTCATTTAAGTAAGTAATCCCTATTTCAATCAATTAGGGATACTTCCACCATTATCTCAAGATATTATTTCCTATTATATTGAGAATATTCTTTCCATACACCTTTGCTAATAGGATACCACATGTGTAGGGTAAAGCCATAACACCATGACCGGCCACTCCTCTATAAATACCTCAATCTCTACCAAATTTCGATAAGCTTTTGCTAGCCCTAAACACATTCTTTTCGGAGAAACTAACTTAGGCATCGGAAATCCATTGGCTTAAACCCCCACCCCCCATCTCACGGGCATGTGAAGCTTAGGTCTTTGATCGAAGGTGTTGATTGTTTATAGGTACAAATTCGTCAAGACTGAAGACAGCATATTTTCACTACCACATTTATAACATTCTAGGTGTATTCAATTATGAATTTGTTTTAAAGGATTTCTAAAAATGGAGGAATTTGAGGGAATTAGAGAGATTTCATAGTGCATTTTAAGCATTCACAACACCCACTTGTTGAAACTCAATGTCTAGTGACATTTTCTAGCTTTTCGGCCAATTTTCTACCAAATCTAACGAAATTGGTCAGCGACCCAAGTGAGAATTTTAATCCTCTCCTCATGGGCTTCCTTTTCATGTAAGTGCTGCCTCAAAATTTATACTTTCATATTTAGTTCTATAAATAGTGGCAATCTTCAGTTTAGAAATAGTTGCAGTGGTAGTGTTTAGTTGTAGAAATGACTAGATTGCAGTTGTGACTGCATAGCACGCAGACTTTCAGTACTCTCAGTTTTAGATTTTGTATTTCTGAAATGTTTTGGCTAATTTCTCAATACTATTTTCTCAAAACTTGCATACAACGACTATCCATCTCAATAGTTGTAATCTAAATTCATTCCCAGCTCAGTTTTGGTCCTATTGTTACTAGTCATCTTAAATTCTTAATAATTATAATCCAAATTCATTTCCAGCTCAGGTTTGGTCCTATGATTACTCACTCCCAAATGTGATTGTTATTCTGTGAACAAAATAAAATTTCGCTGAAATTTAAGGTTATGTGCATTTATGCATCACAAAGTTTTCATAGCTGTGTTGGTTTTAAAGCTTTTGATTAGTAATACGGAATTGAATATGAGCTCGTCCATTTGGTAATATCTTAAACTGCTTTCGATATACATCATAAGCAAGCATGCTTACAAACTTCAACACTCTTAGAAATTAACATGCACTCATCTACAAAGGTTTATGAGCTTACTCAAGACCTCAAATAATACATAATTAACAAAACACCAAAAACTTGCACACAGATTCATCAAACTGTCGAAAAAATAAAATCCAAGAAAATAAAATCAACAACGCAAAAAACCCATATCAAAACCACTACTAAAGAAGCCCAAAAAAAAAAAAAAAGGGAAATGCTGAAGGTAAGGATCAACGAAGAAATCATAGAAATCAAATCGAAACGAACCACTGGGAAATAAGGAAAGTGGTAAGCCAAGCCGATGGGTGACATATGAGTGAGCTTTGGGTTCGGGTTTCGGATTTCTCATTCAAGGGAAAGGGCTAGGAAATTGAATTGCAGCAAGAGCTTTTATTTTCAAATGAAAATGAAGCAGGAAGCAAGAGGCTGAGCGACTCTGTGAGTGCATCCCAGATGTCAAACTGGGGTATTTTGGCCAATGTCAGAAATTGAAATTGAAAAAAAAAAAAAAAAACTAAGCAAGCACAAAATTGGACGAACATTGTGCTTATAAACAGTGTTTTAGTGTAAAATGAGTTTTAGTATATGTTAAATTTATCATACGGCAATCGTGCTTCAATTGACAAAAAATTTTTCACAAGTGTATTTTTTTCTAATTATAGAAAGTTGGCAGTTGTGGAGCTAAAAATAATCATAAGGCAACACGTGGATTTTTAGACAGAAGAGGACAAAAATACCCTTGAGGTATAACGAGATTTCTACGCGCGAGCAGCGGGCAATTATCCTTCAACCAAATCAAAAGTGCCCAAAATAGGTAACAAATTCAAAGTTATTTCATCCATCCTCACCCTATATTTTTCACAAGGTAATTATTTCATAACCTTCAAAACATCCCTTATAAATTACATAACCCCCAAAATATTTATTCCAAAAATGTGTTGATTAACCAATTAATTGATTAATTGCCTAATTAATCTATTAAATCACACATTAAACCATAAGTTACACCCTATCCCTATAAATAGGCTCCCATTTTCACCAAAAGATCATTCCAACTCACTTGCAAAATTCCCAATACTCTCCAAAAACTTTGGCATCGGAGGTTCTTCGGCCAAAGCCCCCCCATTCATCGTGGGCATGTGAGGCTATTGGCCTTGACCCTAAGGTGTTAATTGTTTTGTAGGTGCAATTTTTTCCAAGATCAAGGAGGAAGAAATTTACATCCACAAATTGGTGCTTTCATTGAGAGTTGAGATCCATACTTGTAGAAGACTCTCCCAGAAAAAGGTTTTTCTCTATTTCTAGTCCATTTGAATATTTTTCATACGTTCTTATTATTAGAATTTTTTATTTGCAAAGGTTCTTTGATAAAATGTATAAGAAAAATATAATGGTTAGAAATTTAGAAAATTCCACAAGTGAAAATTCTAATACCCAAGAAATGAGATCGCGGCGATCCACGAGGCTAAATGTGGTCATAGGTAGAGTGGTACCACCACAACGAGGTTCCACCATGGCCCAAGCCGTGCCATCCAAGCTTGCACGGGCCTGAGCCCAAGCCTCGCATTCGCATGCGTCACCCACTGAGCAGCCCCACTCCTGATGTGGAATTTAACTAACACTCAAATTAAACCCTATTAAACATGTAATTGTAGTATTAAGCAAGTAGGGATCGTTCTAGGCTAGGAATTAACTAGGACTACTAATCAACACAAATATGACTCAAAAACACAAAACTAGACTTAGAAACACAAAACTAAACACTTAAGACTTAAAACTGACTTAAACTACTCAAAACATCACAAATAAGTGAAATTGACTCAAAACTTACTCTAGGGAGTTAATTGGATGAATTTAAGAATACTAAGACTCAAAACACTAAATTGGACAGATTTCAACACTTTTCTAACTAATCTAACACACGTAATTAAAGGGGGATTGATTTGGATGAAATTAATTAAATTGAACAGATTGCAAAACTAAATCAAACTAGGTACGAAATCAGTTGAATTGGATGGTGAAATAGGCTAGTTAGAGGGTCCTTCTCCACACATGAACATATGCAACATAAATCAATTTTCAGTATTGTTTCTTTAAACCACGAATGACAATGCCCCAAATTAATCGTGAATGCACTAATTAACTCTCAGATTTCCCTAAATTCATTGAATTGAATGGACAACGCATCGCAACCCAATTATTCTTCTCAAGTTCCCTATATGAACATCATGATAGAGATACAATCAAAGATCATTAAGTTCCATGGAAATCATAAACATTGACAAGGCTATTGTAACGATGAACTGCATGATACTCCAGCCAAGAATCTACTTAACACGATTGTGACTAGCAATCTCCACTACTTTTAATTATAAGTTCCTAATGATTAGGTGAAAGTCCCTTATAATTTAGCATCAGATTCATGTATGCAAACTAAGTATGCATCCTTAATCAACACACAAAAATAAGTTATCAATCAAACAGATAAGTAAATCACATTCATGTTTTATGAAACAATAACTGAAGTTAATCAATTCATATTAAACATATGTCCATGTCTTTGAATTCACCTCTAAATAAGAAAAACTTAGTTACACATGTTCATAGCAATTGAAAAGCAAACTGAAATAAACATTGAAAATAAAACGAGGGAAGAAAGAACTCTTAGAACTCCAATGGTTGCAGGTGGCTTGCGCACAAGGTCCTTGCTCCAATGGAAGGCACGGCAAAGTTGTATTAAAGGTTTGTAGAATGGCGTGGATTGCGGCTGAGAGGGTTTTAGAATTATATGGGGGTGGTCCACGAAATTTGGCTGAAAATATGTATATATAGGCATGGCAAACCCTAGGGAGAATCAGACTAGGGTAGAGAATTAGGGCCCTAGGGTGCGGCCCAAAGGTTTAAATCCACTAGGAAAAAGGTTTGGCCCAATTAATTTCTAAAAAGAATTTGCATAACCCAAATCCACAAGGAAAAATGCTAATTAAATCAGAATCCATAGGGAATTGGGTAAGAAGATGTGCGGCAAGAATTGGAAGGAAAGGAAGTTAAGTGCAAGGCAAGACAAAAGCCTTCTAGAAGGGAATAGGCGCCACTATTGTAGGGTTTCTAGAAACAATGTGCTTTGTGGCAGAAATTAAGACTTCTAGAAGGGAATGCTTCTAGAAATAGCTTCTAGAAATAGATATTTATGTCCCCTTGCAGCTAGACTTAAGGCATGATAAGATTAGGATAGGATAAGATAAGATAAGGTTAGTTTGGATAAGATAAGGTTAGATAAGGTTGGATAAGGTTTTGGATAATGTTCATTCTTTTGAGCTGATTCCTTATCTTCTTTGTCTTAAATTTAATTTTTTCATCTCCTTATCAGATTCCTAGCCTTTTGAACTTCAAAAACGTCCATCCATCTTGCTTCATATGTAAGCTATCCATTCTTGGCCCAAAACTGCTCCAAAATGCTCCAAATTGCACTTTCTTGCCAACTTTGTCATTAGGACCTACAAACACATGAAAATAGCTTAAAACACTAAAATAACCACAAACTAACTATGAAAACGTAAGAAAACAGGCTAACTAAGTCACATAAATATGCTCCTATCAAATTCCCCCACACTTAGCTTTTACTAGTCCTCGAGCAAAACAAAAGAAACAAAACAAGCAAAACATAACCTAAACCTTCCAACGTTTGTCTCAGTTATTTCCAATGAAACATTACATATCAAAAATCACTACTCACATCGATTTTAGCTATCCTTACTCTCGAGCACATACTTAATCATAGTCACCACTCACTAGTGATAGGATTAAAAGCACACCACAAAGTAGCACACAAATGTCCTATTGATTTTCCTTACCTGAATTGGATGGCTTAGGTGCGTTAGGTGGCTGTGGCAAGGATGATTCTTTCCTTGTCGTGGCTTTGTCCATCTCCTCCTCTTCAATCAGCAACTTTTCATCCTTTTTTTTACTTGGTTTGGACGTGTTTGGCTTGGTTCCCACCTCTTTTCCGCTTCTCAACGTGATGGCTTTAGCAGATTCAAAGCCTCCATTCAGATTCACAATGGTTGAACTAGGGAGTTTTCCTTCTTCTCGAAACTGCCCCATGAACACTAAAATCTGCCCTATTTGCTTCTTCATTTCACTTATCTCCTTTGCTTGATTTTGTTGGCCCTGTCTTAATGAAGTTACTAATTTAAGAAGTGTATCATTATCTAATGACGAACCTGAGTTTTTTTACGCAGATTATGGTGGGACTTGTGGTGGTGCAAATGGCCTTTGATAAAGCCCCATAGGTGGCTGTCTATATTTGGATGATCTCTCCACCTCGAATTAGAGTATGGATCACTCCGTGGCTAATTTTGGCTTTGGTAGCCCACGACATTTGCACTTTCCCATCCTCCATTCTCTATCAATTGAAGGCATTGATCATTGAGATGCCTCTGCATAGAGCACATGCCACATACATTTGGTGTATGATAAGCTCATATTTATATATATTTTACATAAAATTCACTTGTCTTTTCTTAGTTAGTTCCTTATATTTTTGAGCTATTTACTATGTTTTTGTGTTTTGTGTGATTTATCAAGCAAAGAAAAGAAAAGTAGCACAAGTGAGATATTAAGTAACAAATTCGTCAAAACTGCCTGTGCAGATTAGCTGACTTTGGAAGCATGTTACGAACAGCTCAGAATGAATGAGAAAATGAGCCTTATATGCTTGGAAAGATACGGATGTCTATTTTCTGGAGCAATTCACGGATTGTTAATATCATTTTTCTAGAAGACGTTATGGGCATTGTAACACTAAAAGGTTTAGAAAAGGGCTAAGCAGATTTGGCTAATAAAATGAGAAAGTAAAGGTACTTGTTTTGTGTTTTGCTTTGTCATCAACACTTAGCAGTAAATGGGGTTATGATTGCACTCATTTGGCTTTGGAGCAAGTGGAAATGCACAGCTAGAAAGAGAAGGCATGGCACATGCAAAAGAGAAACATGGACATCTACACACATGCAAACTGCACAGCATGGAGGGCTTGGCATGGGCAGAAAATGGGTGGATTGTTGGCTGAAATAATGAAGAACATGTGTGTGCAAATGCAAAGGAAAAACACACACACATGGGCAAAGGAAAGACACACACATGGGCAGAAAATGGGTTGATTTGTGGCTGAAATGATGAAGAATATGTGTGTAAATGTAAAGGAGAAACATGGCAGAAAATGTGTTTGTTTTGTGGCTGACATGATGGAGGTCATGTGTGTGTAAATGTAAAGGGAAACATGGACATCACACACCCATACAAACTGCACATGCAAGGAATTGAAGTGGTCCTCTCCTTAGCCTATAAATACATCCACCATTCCCCTTCCTAAGGACAATCTTGATCCATCAAAAGAGCTTCATTCACAAACATAATTTCCTTGCCATGACCTCCATCCATTCATCTAGCCATACTACATCTCACCAATCCATACACTTTCATCTCTTAGCCGTGCAAATCCATTCCATCCATATATCCATACACATCCTAGACACTTGTGCTACAACAAGGTTGTGAAAACAAAGGTCCTTGGCGTTTCAAGCTTGGAACTTTGGAGCATTTTAGGTGTACTTCGTTCTTGCTTTCAATGTCTACTTTGTTATTTTCTAATTTTGTTGCAATTATGAGTGGCTAAACCCCTATTTAGTTAGGGGGAAGTTTGAAGCCATGAACATGCTTGAGATTTCAATTGATTTCTTCCAATTGTGATTTGATAAGTTGTGATTGCAATTCAATTATCTATTTTATTCATAACTGATTCTTGTATGTTTATTAAGGATGCATACTTAGTTTTCATGCATGAATTAGATGCTAGAATATAAATGAGTTTCACCTAATCGTTACAAGTTTATATTCATGAGTAGTGAAGGTTGTTTATCACAATCGCGTTATTTGAATTCTTGGCAAGTATCATGCATTCATAGTTATAATTACCTCGTCAACATTTATGATTTTCATTGAACGTAGTGATCTCTGATTGTATCTCTATTATGCATTCATATAGGGGACTTTTAGAGAAGGATTTGGGTTGTCGCATGCATTCATCCAATTCAATGAGTAAAGGAAAATTTGAGGGTTAATTTGTGTATCACGGTTAATCTGGGGTGTTGAGCATCATAGTTTATTGAAAAGCAATTGGAAATCGATTCATGTACAAGTGTGTCATGTGTGAAGAACAGACCTCTAACTAATCCATCCGTCATCGTATTTCTCAAATTTGTCTTACAATCTGTCTAATTTTATAAGTTGTTTGTTTGTTTCGAATTCGTCAGAACCAAAATCCCCCTTTTACTTTGTTGTTTGAAAGTGTTAAATTTCTATTTCGTTATTGTTTTTGAGTGTTTTGGTTCAAGTCAAAACCCAAATTTCGTCCAAAGTTGTGTTAGAGTCAAATCTGCCCAGTAAGTGTTTTTAGGCAATTTTGAGTGTTTTTAAGTTGTTTTGCGTCTTTAGAATCTGTTTTGAGTCCTTTGAGTCTATTCAAACGTTTTTGACTTTGTTTTTATGTCTTTGAGTAAGTTTAGAGGTTTTAGCAAGCCCTCATAATCCCCGGTTTAGAACGATCCCTACTTGCATTTATACTACAATTTGACAACAAGAGGGTTTAATTTGAGTGCTTAACTTTCATTGCATCAAATTTTGGCGCCGTTGCCGGGGATTAGCAATTTTGCTAATCCCGTGTTATTTCTTTTTGTTTATTTTCATGTGTTTTTGTTCCTAGTTGATGACTTTACTTGTTTTCTTGTTTTAGGTGGTTTATGACTCGAAGTTCTCAACCTATTCATAAGCACATCCGTGACTTTGACGACGAATTTGAACGAACTTTGAGACGAGCAAGGAATTAACAAGAACCCTAACCATCTCAACCTGCACCAGATCTTGGAGAAGACAAAGTAGAAGAGCAAGAGGAGCCCACGGCACAGGTTGTAGAGGAAGATCCCAATATGGCAACGGACAATCGAACAATCAAGGAGCTTTCCGCTTCAGGATTGGACAATGCCGCTCCCCTATGCATCCAATACCCCATGGCTGCCCTAGGGAAGACGAATGAGTTTGAATTGAAATCAAGTTTGTTGCATCACATTCCTAAGTTCCATGGGATGTCCATGGAAGATCCTAATAAACACTTGAAAGAGTTTGAGGTTGTTTGCTCGAGCATGACCCATGTGAACGTTGATGGGAGCATTCTGAAAATGAAGGCTTTTTCCTTTTCTCTCTTAGAAAAGGCTAAAGATTGGTTGTATGAGCTAGCCCCCGGAACTGTCACATCATGGGAGAGTATGAAACGGGCATTTTTGGAGAAGTTTTTCCCAACTGCTGGAGTCATTCTACTATGCAAAAGGATTAGTGGCATTCAGCAAAACCAAGGTGAATCCTTTCCCACTTACTATAAGCGTTTTAAAACCCTTGTTGCTTCATGTCCACAACACCAGATGAAGGAGGAGCTTCTTCTTCAATATTTCTACGAAGGGCTTCTACCAATTGAATGCCAAATGCTAGACGCCTCAGCGGGAGGAGCTTTGGTGGACAAAACACCCATGGCAACCAAGACCTTAATTGCTAATCAAGTATTGAATGCTCAACAATATGAAGACGTTGGTCAAAGGGACACCCCACGGCAGCAAGTGAATGAGGTAAGTTCCATATCCGACATTCAATCGCAATTAAATCTTACTTCCATTGTGTCTCAGATGGCCGAAGGAATGAGGATGAAAGAACCAAGTGTATGTGGTGTGTGTTCTATCCAAGGACATGCCTCTGAAAAGTGCCCACAATTGATTGAAAATGGTGGATGGGAAAGTGCCAATGCAATTGGATTTCAAGGCCAAAACCAGCCAAGGAACGATCCATATTTTAATACGTACAATCCAGGTTGGAGAGACCATCCAAATTTCAGGTGAAGGGAGCCCCAACCACCCCAACAACAAGGAGGCTTTAGGCAGCAACCTCCGGGCTTCTATACCAAGCAATACGCACCAACACAAGCCCTACAACAACTTGCCCAAAATACCTCAGGTACATATTTAGATAATGAGACACTTCTTAAGTTTCTCACCAATTTGTCTCAGGGGCAAGAAATCAAGCCAAAGCAATGCAAAACCAAGAAAAAAGGGTGGACCAAATGGAGAAGCAAATTGGGCAGATTGTGGAGTTTGTAGGATAGTTCAGAGAGCAAGGTAATTTGCCTAGTTTAACTGTTGTCAACCCGAAGGGAGGATTCGAATCTGCCAAAGCCATAAGTTTGCAAAGTGGAAAACAAGTTGGATCTGATCCCCAACCGTCCAATTCATGTTCCAATGAGGTTGCAGAGTTGATAATTGAAGAGGAGGAGCAAAGCACCCCCACGAAAAGGGTGGAAACACGTTTGTCGCATGCCCCAAAACCTCCTAAACCATCCAATTCGGCCAACAAAGGTAAGGAAGTTCCAATTTTGATTAATTCTAACGTTGTTCCTCCAAATGTACCCTTTCCTCGTAGGTTTATGCAATCAAAGAAGGAGGAGGCTGAAAAGGATATTTTGAAAACGTTTAGAAAAGTTCAAGTTAGTATGCCACTTTTGGATGCAATTAAGCAAGTTCCAAGGTATGCCAAGTTTTTAAAAGAACTTTGCACAACTAGGAAGAGAATTTCGAGCAAGGAGGTTGTCAAGGTAAGTGAAAATGTTTCAGCTGTTTTACAACGTAAACTGCCCACTAAATGCAAGGATCCAGGAAGTTTTACCATTCCTTGTGTAATTGGTAATACTCGTTTTGAATCGGCCATGTTAGACTTAGGTGCATCTATAAATATCATGCCTTATTCAATCTATGCATCTATGCACTTAGGCGAATTGAAAAATGATGGTGTGATTATACAATTGGCCGATCGTTCTAATGCCTATCCAAAGGGAGTTTTGGAAGATGTTTTAGTGCAGGTCAATCACTTAATCTTTCCGGCGGATTTCTACGTGCTTGAAATGGACGAGTCAGACCACTCCCCTACATTGCCCATCATCCTTGGATGGCCATTCATGAAAACAGCTCAAACCAAGATTGATGTAGCCAAAGGATCAGTAACTATGGCATTTGGTGGTGATATGATTAGCTTTAATATTCCTGAATCTGTTAAGAATACTAATGATGTTTGTTTTTGTTATGCCATTGATGTGATTGAAAATATAGGGCAGAAACATTCAACACTAATAAAAAAGAAAGTACCTCGAACCTCTATCGAGGAGGAAATTGGAGTGAACAACAAGGAGTGCATGACCACACCTCTCAAAACCCCAATTTCGACCGAGATCAATCTTTATGCATTTGTTGATAGTGCTGTCACTTCATTACAGCACATTGGTACGTCACCTAACCCAATTTCAATTCCCATTTCAACTAATAGGTTGTTACCTTCTATGGTGCAGGTACCTAATCGAATGCAAGGTAGTAGGGAAGGTTACATCAATTGTTGGAAGCAACACACCAAAATCAGGAAGGACTACTATCTCGTTCCGTTCAAGGATTCATTGTGTGAGCACTTTGAGGAGCATGTCATGGAGAATGTACCCCTCCATGCCGTGGGCCCTGTACAAGCTTAAATTGAGGTATCGTCTGGCTGCAAGACGTTAAAGAAAGCGCTTCTTGGGAGGCAACCCATGTATTCAAATGAGGAAGATTTTTGAATTGCTCCATGATTGGTTTTGCTTTCCTAAAAACCTTCCCTTTTCTGTAGTTTTATTTTGCAATTATTGTCATTTTTATTTGTTGCTTGTTTAATTGTTTTTGATGTGGGTTTATTTTTTTTTTGAAACACTGATAGTTATGCAAGGTATTTTTACATTCATAAAAAAGAAAGGAACATTAAGCAGATAAATACAAGAGGGAGCCTTCACAAAGGCTGCTTAGGAGAAGTCTCAGTAGTCGGCTGAGCCCCAGAAGGATGAGGCATCGGAGGTTGATCATTTGGAGCTTCATTATGCGGTACAGCCCCAGAAGACGAAGGCAAATGCTGTTGGAACAAATCCACAAACCTCTGATGATTAAGTAAAATCTGACCATCAGATTCCTGCATCTGGTCAATCTTCCTCTTCATGTTTGTAGCATAGTTATGTGCGAGCCTGTGCAACTGTTTATTCTCATGCTTAAGCCCTCTAATCTCCTGCTTGAGACTCATCACTTCAGCCGCCAATGATTCGACTTGATGGGTTCGGGCAAATAAGCGTTGGGCCATATTAGACACGGAACCTGCGCATTGCACACTGAGAGCCAGAGAATCCTTAACAGCCAACTCATCAGACCGTTTGGCAAGTAGTCTGTTATCTTTGGGAGTGACAAGGTTCCTGGCCACCACCGCAGCTGTCATATCATTCTTCATCACCGAATCCCTAACAGTAAGGAGATCAGTAGGGGATATGAAGGATGGGCGCCATATGTTTTCTGGAGAAGGCGGGATTGCCTCTTCACCAAGGTTCAAGTGAAAAAGACGGTCGGAGGGGCCAGACATTTTCAGAGGTGTTAAAGAAAGAAGAGGTCGGACAAGTCAAGATCGTAGAAGTGCAAGAAGGGAGTTTTTACAGGCAGAAATTCAAGTGTGCTTTGAACGTCCTACGTACCTCTATAAAAATCAGCACTCAATGGGATTTCAGAGATCGAAGAGGTGAGCGCAGAAATCGAAGAGGCCAACTCAAAAATCAAAGAGGCACTAGCTTTCTCAAAAGCTGGGCTTGCTCAGAAACCACGACCAATCTTTTTTTTTCAGATTTGTCCGCACTTGTCACATGCAACCTTTGCACTCGATGGGATTTCAGGGATTGAAAAGGCAAGCTCAGAAATCGGAGAGGCATCTGCTTTTTCAGATGTGTCAGCATCTGTCACATGCAGAATCAACTTTGCGGAAATCACGGGCAGTTTGTCAAAGTGCCGATTCCAGATATCGAATAGGCACTTGCTTTTCTAGACGTGTCAACGCCTGTCACATGTACACTCAGCCTTGTAGAAATTACGAGTAATTTGTCGAAGATCTCTTGTGAAGTAAAAAGCACGTGAAGTTCACTATTAAATCATCCAACGGTTGCTGACAAGAGTGAAATAATAGTACCGGTTATTAATTCCTATAAATGTCACCCTTCACCTTCCATTGCAAGGCAAACATACATAACCCTTCTTCTTCTCCGAGAATGCCTTTCCAACAAACCCTTTCGAATCACTCAGTGTTCCTTATTCCTTGGGGTACCTCTGCAAACAACTCATCCAAAGCAAAAGTATTTCATATCATGAAGTTTGAAAGCAAGAGTATCTCATATCATGCTTTCTCCCTGTCCTTCTCCTTGTCGTTGTTTTGGGACAAAGAGAAAGAGAGCAATCAGCCAGCACTTGGTATCAATCTTCTGATCTGGAACCGACTGCCTGGAATCCCTTCCTGATTGCTTACCAAGCCTTGCTCTCGAGTACTCATCTTCATCATTTTATGCTTCCTCTTCGTCTACCACATCTGCCTGGGGAACATATAAGAGAAGTGAAAATGATACCTCGAAGCATGTGGAGACAATTTGCCAATTCATCATCAGCTAGGGGCAAGGAGAAAGAAAGCAAGAGGTGGGCACTTGGAAAGATTGAAGAAAGAAACAGACCAACACCTCTACCTTGTGCCTGCCCGCCGTACAGAAGAAACAAGCAGAGAAGAATGCAGACTGCACAATCAAATCAACCCAGCAGAAGGAGTTTGATTTGAAACCAAGGAACTCTTATATTCGTCACTCAGAATTCCAAACCAACTCGAGATCAAAGTTGTGGAAAGATAACAAGATCATCCATCTCCAAAACCAGATTTGCGTTCTTAAACTCTACTCTGTCTAATTTTTACTTTGCCATACTTGTCATGTTTATTCGTTGTTTGTTTGTGTGAGTTTATGCTTGAAACATTGAGGACAATGTTTGATTAAGTGTGGGGGGGAGGGGTGGGGTAACCATTGTTTTGCATGAAATTCTTTGCATGAAATTCGTAAGAGTTTATCACCCATTACTTCTAGTGTTGTTCCTTGCTGTTTTAAGTGTTTTTAAGCTGTTTTGGAGTGTTTCAGTGTGTTTTGACATAAAAATCCGAAAATCTCATAAAAATTTGAAAAATTGTTTTGAGAAACCCAAAAATAGTTGTTTTTGTATGTTTATTTGTGTCTTAGGGTACCTTCCAACACAATGATGAGGATTTGGTTTTTAATTGCATGAATGTTAAAGAGAGTTATAAACATGGATGAAAATTTGATTTACTCTTTGGTGTATGCTTGGTTGTGGTTATAATTTATGAATTCACATGCAATCATAACGGAAAAATCAGTTTTGTAACATGCTTGAAAGAAGGAACTCAAATGTATGCTACAACCTTGTGAGACTTGAGCCTAAACGTTTATTTGGAGAGTTAATAATCTGTGCATCATTGTTTTCTAAAGTCGTTGCATGATCTCATTATTCTTTGCTTGGTTGCTACTTAGAAGGCGTTTCATCAGTTAGTTCCAAATGCTAGAACTCATGCCTATTTCGTTCAGAGCATGTTATTGATTTGCATAATACATATTCAAGATGAAGTTGTGGAGTGACCACCACAGCCAGATTGCCGTGCCCTATTTCATTATGTGTTTAAGTTTAACCCCGTTGAGCCTTGTGTAGCCTATGTTCTTTGTTAACCCACAATATCCTCACCTAGCCTAGATTAGGACCATCCATACCCTTGTTCTTGAAGCATAGTAAAACATAATTTAGAAGGAATTCCTTTTGTTGAACTTTTGCAGAAAAACAAGTGTGGGGGAAGTGATTCTTGTGTGTGTGTGTGTGCCAAAGTCCTTAATAAGGCACGGGTAGAAACGAAAAAGAAAAAAAAAACATTCGTGGAAAATAGAATGAAAAGAAGAAAAGTTGTGAAAAAGAGCCCTAAGTGTTGCATGAATCTTTCCTTTGTATTTAAATGTTGATTCTGCATTCTAAAGTGAATTCCAAAGTGTCTATTTCATTGCTTTGCTTGATATCGCTTTAAGAACATTTGTTATTCCTATCCTTTCTTTATTAGCCAATACCCCAAGCCCCGTTACAACCCTTGACTTCTATCTTGAGTGTTATGTGTTTCAATTTGTCGAGTTTGAAATTGGTATGAGCATATGGTGTCACTGAGTCTCGCATCTAAGTAGTAGCGTTCCATTCATGAGATCATATCTAAACATGCTGAATAACTCCAGAAAATTGCCCTCTTTGTTATACATATATGTGAGTGTTCGTTTTCATGTTTACATCAATCTTCTCATATATAACTGGTGTAGGGTGTGTAGTCAGAAAATGTGTGTGAAAATAGAGAATATCTTGTAAGGAATTGAGTAAATTCTCTAAGGCATGTTACTAAATTCAAAACATCGTTTTAATTGGTTGAATGTGAACTAGTAAGTGGTGACTGTGATTAAGTATGTGCTCAAGTGTTAAGTTGACTAAAATCTGTGGGAATGATGATTTTTAACTTGTCATGTGTGTTGGAAATCCCTGAGGCAAACGTTGGAAGGTTTAGGTTGTGTTTTGTTTTCTTTATTTTGCTTGAGGACTAGCAAAAGCTAAGTGTGGGGGTATTTAATAAGCTCATATTTATATATATTTTACATAAAATTCACTTGTCTTTTCTTAGTTAGTTCCTTATACTTTTGAGCTATTTACTATGTTTTTGTGTTTTGTGTGATTTATCAAGCAAAGAAAAGAAAAGTAGCACAAGTGAGATATTAAGTAACAAATTCGTCAAAACTGCCTGTGCAGATTAGATGACTTCGGAAGCATGTTACGAACAGCTCAGAATGAATGAGCAAATGAGCCTTATATTCTTGGAAAGATACGGATGTCTATTTTCTGTAGCAATTCACGGATTGTTAATATCATTTTTCTAGAAGAAGTTATGGGCATTGTAACACTGAAAGGTTCAGAAAAGGGCTAAGCAGATTTGGCTAATAAAATGAGAAAGTAAAGGCACTTGTTTTGTGTTTTGCTTTGTCATCAACACTCAGCAGAAAATGGGGTTATGATTGCACTCATTTGTCTTTGGAGCAAGTGGAAATGCACAGCTAGAAAGAGAAGGCATGGCACTTGCAAAAGAGAAACATGGACAGCTACACACATGCAAACTGCAAAGCATGGAGGGCTTGGCATGGGCAGAAAATGGGTCGATTGTTGGCTGAAATAATGAAGAACATGTGTGTGCAAATGCAAAGGAAAGACACACACATGAGCAGAAAATGGGTTTATTTGTGGTTGAAATGATGAAGAATATGTGTGTAAATGTAAAGGAGAAACATGGCAGAAAATGTGTTTGTTTTGTGGCTGAAATGATGGAGGTCATGTGTGGGAAAATGTAAAGGGAAACATGGACATCACACACCCATACAAACTGCACATGCAAGGAATTGAAATGGTCCTCTCCTTATCCTATACATACATCCACCATTCCCCTTCCTAAGGACAATCTTGATCCATCAAAAGAGCTTCATTCACAAACACAATTTCCTTGCCGTGACCTCCATCCATTCATCTAGCCATACTACATCTCACCAATCCATACACTTTCATCTCTTAGCCGTGCAAATCCATTCCATCCATATATTCATACACATCCTAGACACTTGTGCTACAACAAGGTGGTGAAAACAAAGGTCCTTGGCATTTCAAGCTTGGAACTTTGGAGTTTTAGGTGTAAACAAAGGTCCTTGGCGTTTCAAGCTTGGAACTTTGGAGCGTTTTAGGTGTACTTCGTTCTTGCTTTCAATGTCTACTTTGTTATTTTCTAATTTTGTTGCAATTATGAGTGGCTAAACCCCTATTTAGTTAGGGGGAAGTTTGAAGCCATGAACATGCTTAAGATTTGAATTGATTTCTTCCAATTGTGATTTGATAAGTTGTGATTGCAATTCAATTATCTATTTTATTCATAACTGATTCTTGTATGTTTATTAAGGATGCATACTTAGTTTTCATGCATGAATTAGATGCTAGAATATAAATGAGTTTCACCTAATCGTTGCAAGTTTATATTCATGAGTAGTGAAGGTTGTTTATCACAATCACGTTAATTGAATTCTTGGCAAGTATCATGCATTCATAGTTATAATTGCCTTGTCAACACTTATGATTTTCATTGAACGTAATGATCTCTGATTGTATCTCTATTATGCATTCATATAGGGGACTTTTAGAGAATGATTTGGGTTGTCGCATGCATTCATCCAATTCAATGAGTAAAGGAAAATTTGAGGGTTAATTTGTGCATCACGGTTAATCTGGGGTGTTGAGCATCATAGTTTATTGAAAAGCAATTGGAAATCGATTGATGTACCAAGTGTGTCATGTGTGAAGAACAGACCTCTAACTAATCCATCCATCATCCTATTCCTTAAATTTGTCTTACAATCTGTCTAATTTTATAAGTTGTTTGTTTGTTTCGAATTCGTCAGAACCAAAATCCCCCTTTTACTTTGTTGTTTCAAAGTGTTAAATTTCTATTTCGTTAGTGTTTTTGAGTGGTTTGATTCAAGTCAAAACCCAAATTTCGTTCAAAGTTGTGTTAGAGTCAAATCTGCCCAGTAAGTGTTTTTAGGCAATTTTGAGTGTTTTTAAGTTGTTTTGCGTCTTTAGAATCTGTTTTGAGTCCTTTGAGTCTATGCAAACGTTTTTAACTTCGTTTTTACGTCTTTGAGTAATTTTAGAGGTTTTAGCAAGCTCTCATAATCCCCGGTTTAGAACGATCCCTACTTGCATTTATCCTACAATTTGACAACAAGAGGGTTTAATTTGAGTGCTTAACTTTCATCGCATCAGTGTAATTCCTTGCACTTTGGATCCTTCAACAACCTGCGATAAAAGAACAGTAAGATTAGCCATTTGAGATTGAAGTTCTGAAATTGCACTTACCTCATTCACTTGTAGTCGTAGGGTGTCTCTTTGTCCAACACCTTTGTATTGTTGTGCATTCAAAGCTCGGTTTGCAATTAAGATCTTGGCAGCCACCGGTGTTTCATCAACCAAAGCACCACCCATTGAGGCATCTAACATTTGTCTTTCAATTAGGAGGAATCCCTCGTAGAAATATTGAAGTAACAGTTCTTCCTTCATTTGATGTTGAGGGCAAGATGCAACTAGACCTTTAAAACGCTCATAATACGCTGGGAATGATTCGCCTTGGCTTTGGTGAAGGCCATTGATTTTTTTCTCAAAAGAATGACTCTTAAAGTTGGGAAAAACTTTTCCAAAAATGCTCGTTTCATGGTTTCCTAAGAAGTGATAGTTCCGGGTGCCAATTCATATAGCCAATCTTTAGCCTTATCCATAAGAGAGAATGGAAAGGCCTTCATCTTCATAATGCTCCCATCGACATTGATTGGTGTCATGCTTGAGCACACCACTTCGAACTCCTTCAAATGCTTGTTTGGATCTTCCATGGACAGCCCATGGTACTTGGGAATATGCTGCAGCAAGCTTGACTTCAACTCGAACTCATCGGTTTTTCCTTGGGCAGCCACGGGATATTGAATGCAAAGGGGTACGGCATTGTCCAACCTCGAGGCTGAAAGTTCTTTGATTGTACGATTGTCCGCTGCCATGACTTCTTTTTCTTCTTGTTCTTCAAATTCAGATTCGGACTCTGAACTTGAACTAGGTGGATTAGGTTCTGGTTGCTTCCTCTTCCTTCTTAAAGTTCGTTCAAAATCGTCGTCGTACTCCAAGATGTTTGCACTAATAGGTTGAGAACTACGAGTTATAAACTAGTACCTGAAACGAAGAAACAAACACAATCACCAACCAGGTGGAAGGCACGGCAAGGACACACAAACACACAGACACACTTAAAAGAAAACACAAAGACACAAAAATAAACAAGGGATTAGCAAGTTTGCTAATCCCCGGCAACGGCGTCAAAATTTGATGTGAAATTTAACTAACACTCAAATTAAACCCTATTAAACATGTAATTGTAGTATTAAGCAAGTAGGGATTGTTTTAGACTGGGGATTAACTAGGGCTGCTAATCAACCCAAATATGACTCAAAAACACAAAACTAGACTTAGAAACACAAAACTAAACACTTAAAACTAACTCAAACTACTTAAAACAGCACAAATAAGTGAAATTGACTCAAAAACTTACTCTAGTTAGTTAATTGGATGAATTTAAGACTACTAAGACTCAAAACAATAAATTGAATAGATTTCAACACTTTTTTAACTAATCTAACACACTTAATTAAAGTGGGATTGATTTGGATGAAATTAATTAAATTGAACAAATTGCAAAACTAAATCAAACTAGGTACGAAATCAGGTGAATTGGATGGTGAAATAGGGTAGTTAGAGGGTCCTTCTCCACACATGAACATATGCAACATAAATCAATTTCCAGTATTGTTTCTTTAAACCACGAATGACAATGCCTCAAATTAATCGTGAATGCACTAATTAACTCTCATATTTCCCTAAATTCATTGAATTGAATGGACAACGCATCGCAACCCAATTATTCTTCTCAAGTTCCCTATATGAACAACATGATAGAGATACAATTAAAGATCATTATGTTCCATGGAAATCATAAACATTGACAAGGTTATTGTAAGTATGAACTGCATGATACTTCAGCCAAGAATCTATTCAATATGATTGTGACTAGCAATCTCCACTACTTTTAATTATAAGTTCCTAAGATTAGGTGAAAGTCCCTTATAATTTAGCATTAGATTCATGTATGCAAACTAAGTATGCATCCTTAATCAACACACAAGAATAAGTTATCAATCAAACAGATAAGTAAATCACATTCATGTTTTATGAAACAATAACTGAAGGTAATCAATTCATATTAAACATATGTCCATGGCTTTGAATTCACCTCTAACTAAGAAAAACTTAATTACACATGTTCATAGCAATTGAAAAGAAAACTGAAATAAACATTGAAACTAAAACGAGGGAAGAAAGAACTCTTAGAACTCCAATGGTTGCAGGTGACTTGCGCACAAGGTCCTTGCTCCAATGGAAGGCACGGCAAAGGCTTATTCTTCTCCAAAGCTGCAGCAAAGGTTTGTCCTTCTTATCAATTTCTTCTTTCAACTGTTTGATTGAAGAAATTGACTAGTCATTGAATCCATATTGCATACTATCATCATTGCATATCATGTGCATTTGTTGTGTGTTGGTCTCGGTGCCACAAGCTGAAAAGTTCAAGAAGAGCTGCCATCTTGTGAAGACTAGAGACAACACATTTTTTATGCCACAAGGTGAAGAGTTTTGGAGGAGCTGCCACTTCGTGAAGACAGAAGGAATCTGTCTCGTGTAAGGAAAAGCTGCTCTGTAGACTAGGTCTATAAGTTGAGCTTTGCGTGGTACTTTGTAAGAATCTTGTTTACACTAGTGGATTGGACTCAGTGGAGAGTTCCCAGTCTTTTAACCCAATTGTTATTTGATGTGTTTAGAGACTAAGTTTACACTGCATATTATGTGCAATGAACTGAATTGTTGTTAACTAGGATAACTTGTCTTGAACTAAGTTTGATTCCAAGATTTGCATTTGATTAACAGACTAATCTATACTTAGGTAACTGGTGAGCTAGACTAGTCAATCCAGCATACTTTAATTCATAATTCTTTGCCATTGCTGTTTGCATAACGAACTGATATGTATACGTGTTCAAGTTTAGGAATTATTGTTGTGAAACTAATCTGGGCAGACTCTGCTGAGTTGAAGATATTGATCAGTTACGTTTTTTTCTTGCAGCTACATTTTTTATCACTGACTAACTTATAACTAGTTGACTAGCTCATTTGACTAATCTACTATGCAAAGTTAAATTTTTATTTGCAGGATATTCTACCTAGTACCCAATTTCAATGGTGAAGTGTCTAGTCTTAAGGATGCTGCTAGTAAGCTTGAGTCCAAGGAAATAGATCTACAAAATGCGATGTCTACTGGTGAGAACCTAAAGAAGAAACTGGATATGTTGCAAGATGCTCACACACTGGGCTTGCTGAGGAGAATATGCAGTTGAAGAATGAGAAGGTTGGTCACGAAGTGGCATTTGCTTCTTATCAGGCCGATTTCTATAAGCCTAGCCATGTAGACCATCTTTAGGGTAGGCCATTAGATTATGAGTTTTCCGAGAAAGACTTCGAGACTTACTCATATCTCCAGTTGATTTGCTTGACTTCTTGTATAAGGCTACTTTGATAGAGCAGCTGATGGTTAGACTGTCCAAGAAAGGGTGGCTGAGGTTAAGCTGATGGTCAGGCTATCTAAGCAGAGGTGGCTGAGGATGAGTTGATGGAAACTTTAGCTACTGAGAGCAGTGTATACTAAAGGTGTGGCAGTCGATGAACCAGTGGTTGCGTGGGCTACCGATGAGTAGTCTTTTTGCTTAGACTTGGGAATTTTCTTCGGCCTAGTGTCTTACTTATAGAAACAGACGACCATCGTGACCATTTTAGGCATTACCCCAGGCTCTCAAAGGTGTTTTAAGCCTAAGTTGTGCGCGAAAATGCGACTCAATGGCCTGACATTCTGAGCTACTGATTCCCTAATCCTCTAAGCTGGTGCAGGTCGCTACGGGTCTCGTGGGCAGCAATGTAACTGATTCCATAGGTCGAATGACTAGTATACTTTAGAGTCGAGTTATGCTCATGAAGAATGCACACCGTGGGCAGGCTATCCTGCCATGCAAATCTTTCATGGGCAAGGATCATGCACTTAGTGTTTCTTCTAGTTAGAAACTTGGGCTCCCACGAAATTCAATCCTTGAGTCGGCTAAGACTTTGAGAAAATACTATCATGGAGGATTCTGGGAATGTGCAGCGCAAGTAGTCAAAAGCTTTCAAAAACCTATCCACATTTGGATATTCCAGACTAGTTTACCCTCTTCGAGCATGAGAGCAGACACAGATGAGTGTCGGGGAATTAGTTACCCTATCGCCCTGAAGAGCAAACCCAAATAGGTATCGGGAAATTAGTTTACTCTCTCGCATTGGAGAGTAGACACAGATGGATGTCGAGGAATTAGTTTACCCTTTCGTGCTGGAGAGCTTGGAAGAGCGTACCCAGATGAGTGTCAGGGGATTGGTTCACCCTCTCGTGTTGGAGAGCATGGAAGTCGTTGTTGTGAATGCATGATGTGCAATTGAGGAAATCTGAACTGCTGGACAACTAAAACAATCCTTAGCATGTGAGGTGTTGTTCACGATCTGTTTGAGATTTTGAATTGCATGTGGAACCTGCATAAGGGTGTGAGTAGGAGCGTCATCCTAAACTTAATCCAAGTGTTGCACCGTCCTTGGATGTTTCGTTGTGTACTCCTCAAGGGCTTGATTAATGATTAGCTATGAATCTGAATGAATTGAGAGATTCTTTACCTCAAATTCTTTCGCTAGCCAGAAGGTGCTGGTAAAGCCTTGTATTCTGCTCTGTCGTTAGATGCTTTGAAATTAGGAATGTTGTTGGCCTGATTAGAGGGCGGGGAGCCACGGAGCATGGGTCCCCGTTGTGAAACATGGGTCAGTGGGTCATGGAGCCACATAACAAGTTTGGCATGGCTGGGAGCCATTGTACATGATAAGCACAGTTGGGAGTCGTAGAGCTGAGGCTGGCTGGGGCCATGTTAAGCAGCAAGAGACGGTGTTCGGCTGTTAGTATTGGACCGTTCTAGGGCTAAGTTGCGTGTAGTGGGAGGTGATGCTTGACTGTTAGGGTTGGGTGTCCAGGTAATGAGGACAAGGCATACTTCTGATCCTTGGTAGTTTGAGGAACTCTTTTACAGGTTGGGCTGATACGTCGTTCTAGTGCTCGTCTGCCCTTAGTGTGCTTTCGGGCTAAGTTGTTGTGTTCGTATAAATGTCCACTAATGTTTGTGCCTTTATCATTGTGTGTTTAGATTGTACGAAATACTGCATCATGATGATGATTGCGTGCATCTGAAGGTACAACTTGAGTTTCCAGGTTGCACTAATTTGCACCAAAATCAAAGTTTTAATATTCGGGTATCTGGTTTTCGACCCCCAGCTCTTCTCGTATGAGGGTAAAGCTCACTACCACTTCAAATATTGCTAGATAGACGTATAGGTCCTCTGCTGCTTCCGGGTTGGATAGTATAGGTCATCTGCTGCTAGATAGACGTATAGGTTATGTTAAGTATTTCTTCAAGTCTTGGAATGTTTTCTCGCACTTCATCATTACATTTGTCTTGTCGTGCTTTCCTGATCACTTTTAAAAAGATCTTGCATCAATCGATAGATCGCAAGAGGAAACAATTGAGTGATGTTGTTGTCCATGTGAGACCTTGTATCTCCTTCAGAGTAGTGGGGGACTTAGTATCCATGATCGCTCAGATCTTCTTTGGATGTGGGCTTGGCATGGTTGAGCTTCGTCGATGGTTTCAATGCGTTAGAATTCGCGCAGCTGCTCTGCTACGATCCTTTATACTTCCTCATGGATTTACCTCTGCTGGGGCAGTAGAGCCTTCGGTTGCCCCGGTATTGACCTGCTGGGGCAGTGCACGTGGTTCATTTCTGGTTGGTGAGTGAGCAGCTCGCTGTCACGCTTGGCGTGGGCTACAGACTGAACTCGAGTTGGGCTGCTCTTGTGCTTCCCTCGATTCTTCATGCAATTGCCTACTCTAGTGCCTTATATGAAGATCTCATATAGGCCTTGCCTCGCTTGGACGCTTCGCCTGGAATGTTCGGAGTGCTCGTCGGAGTGTGGACCCAACCTCGAGTGCGCACTAACTCGTGGGTCGAGTTGAGAATGAATGTTTTTCTATACATTAAGGTATGAAAAGGCATTTTTTAAGGGCCAAGCTGATATTGTATACTGCTGGAACGCTCAGTTCATGGCGGGCTGAGTGGTTGCTTGTCAGGATCTTGCTAGAAGAGTCACGATCATCTTCCCTTGTTCTGCTTCTGGACACCTCGTTTGGGGTGCACTACGTCTTGATGCCTTTAAGGAGCTGATTCACCAATGTTGTTTGTTACACGAAGGCGTTGGTTAGGTCGACCGGCCAGGACAGGTGATGTTCACCATTTACGGTGGAAGAGTCTAGATGATGGTCGTCTCCATGTGTGGTGGAAGTGTAATAAGTTGCAGGTTCAAGACTTGGGCTTGGAATATGCATACATATGGAAAAGTGGGGTGAAAATATTCGATCGTCAGTCTGGTGGTCGGAATTTGGATCGCCTAAAATGGTCTTAAACTAGTCTGGTCCTCGAGATGGGTTGCAAGAGCGGGTCACGCGTGAGCCACCTGACCCTAGGTATGCACTACTCGCGCTGTTTGAAGAGCGGGTTACTGCACCTTAGGCTGCCTGGTTGATGGCTCAAAATGTTGTAGCTTGGGCCTTATGGCTCGGGTTGTAGCTTGGAAGGCTTGGGCTTCCTGCTGCTATCCTACGAGTCTAGGCCTGGGCTTCCATCACCTGGGCCACTTGGTTAGCAACAAGGGCTGCCATAGTGTGGGTCTACTGGTCTTGGGCCTTTTACTCGTGTGTGGTGATTGCAATGGCACTAGTTGCTGCTGCTTGGTGGCCATGAAGTAGTTGTTGGGCAATGGCTATGGTGGTGATTGTGGTTCGCGGAGGTGAGGCTCCTCCTACCATGTCCTCGTCTCCACTCTTCAGTCAAACTCCTTAAACGTACGAAGTTCTGTTTGTCGTGGTTTCAAAATTTCCCATCATTGTATCCTTTTTGTGAAGTCTAGATTTATTTGTTTAGCTTTTTGTGTTAAAAGTTGTAAATGATACCACACATGCTCTTAGATAGTCTTTGAATTTACAACCCTATTATAAGTTTATCATGCTGGATTTTGCATCCAAAGGCATTGGTTGAGGACAATCATCATTACAAAAGGTTTGTTCATACACGTGCATTTCATATCTCTATTTATGTTGCGTTCTGTCTAGTTTGATTGTCTAGTCAGTTTTACGTGCTGACTTCCAGCTATCTAGGCACACAAATTAAGACAGCCCACATGGGCTGACTGACACCTTTTTGTTGGTGGTCTGTTTCTGGCCCTTGATCTGCTCAGATTGTCTATTGGGTTGACAAGTGGTTTTTGTCCTTGTTGGATGCGCAAAATCAAATTTGTCTATATAACCTTAGCTAGGGTTTTCATCCTTTTTGGTTGAGATAGATTAACTTTAGAGAAAGACATTGTTTTTCATCTCCATCTCAAACCCCCTAGGAGCATCAAGCATTTTTCTAGGTAATATTCTTCTTTGGATATTTATGAATCTATCTCCGAAATGCTTGTTCAAATCTTCTTATATGCTCATTTGTTTTGGCTAGGAGTTTTACATTTTCATGAAAATAGTTGATTTTAGCTTTGAGCAACCTCTTGTGTTCTTCATTGACCTAGCCACAAAACCATGTTCATGAATCAAACACCCAATCACTACATATTAAGGTAGCATTGTCTTCATGGTTTTGTTTTAATTTTGTGGTCAAGTTCTTCAAGTTTCAAATCTTTAAACTGACCCGTTTCTGATTCTTATCAGTTTCTTCCTTCAAGTATTTGTCTGGATAAAATGATTGGTCATTGAATCCAAATTTCATAACCATCATTATCATGTCATTTGCAATGGTTGTGTTGGTTCTAGGTGCCACAAGGTGATGAGCTTAGGAGGGGCTGCCACTTCGTGAAGATTGAAGGAGTTCATCTCGTGTAAGGCGAGGTTGCACAAAGGTAAAGCTGCTCCGTAGATAGGAATATAGGAATTGAGCTTGTTTGGTCTTTGTATGAACCTTGTTTACACTGGTGGATTGGACTCAGTGGGAAGTCCTCGATTTTTTTAACCCAGAGGTGGGTTTTTCCTGCAAAAATCTTCTTGCGCTCCTTGTCTCTTAAACTTGTCCACATATCTTACTTACTTGCATAAGTTTCATGCATCCTATGAGTTGTTCTTTGATATGTGTTAGCTACCAAGTTTACACTGCATATTATGAGCAATGAATTGAATTGTTGTTAACTAGGATAATTGTAGTGAGCTAAGTTTGATTCGTAGATTTGCATTTGATTAACTGACGAATATGTACTTAGTTGACTGGTGAACTTGACTAGTCAATCCATCATACTTTGTTTCATAATTGCTTTGTCATTGTTGTTTGCATAATGAACTGATATGTAAATATGTTCAAGTTTAGGAATTATTGTTGTGAAACTAATCTAGGCAGACTCTGATTAGTTGGACGTATTAGTCAGTTAGGATTTGTTATTGCAATTACTCTTTATATCACTGACTGACTTGTAACCAGTTAACTAGCTTATTTGACTAGTCTACTGTGTAAAGTTAAATTTTTATTTGCAGGATATTCTGCTTGATACCAATTTCACTTTCTCAAGGGACTGACTAAGAAATTTTTCTAGGAAAAATTAATTGATACGCATGTGAGAAATTCAACATAACATAAAATTCCAAAAACCAATTGCAAGAGTCTTCTTCGAGTATTTGTATCAAGCTCTCAATGAAAGCACCAATTTGTGGAAACAAAAATCTGCCGTCATCAGTCTTAACGAATTTGTACCTACAAAACAATCAACACATTTGATCAAAGGCACACGCCTACGATGTGGGAAGGGGGGGTTAGGCCAATGGATATCTAATGCCTAAGTTAGTTTCTCCGAAAAGAGTATGTGTTTAGGGCTTGTAGGGGTAACAAAAGCTTACCAAAATTTGGTAGAGATGGAGGTTTTATAGGGGAGTGGCCAACCTTGGTGTTAGGGTTTTACCTTACGTATGGCAACATCCTATTGGCCAAGGTGTATGGAAAGAATATTCTCAGGATATTAAATAGAAAATAATATCTTGAGATAATAGTGGAAGTATCCCTAATTGATTGAAATATAGATTACTTACTTGAATGAGGATAATCTTCTATTGAGAATGCATTAAAGATAGGATTTGGTAATTAATCCTTATCTTTAGTGTCTTTGACTTTTTTGCCATGGGCAGGTGTGTTGTGAGCAGTCATTTCAGCTGCTTGGACCTTCATGGGTGCTGAGCTACTCGTGGGAGTATTTGAGAAGCTTGCCCATTTAATGAGAGCAGAGGGCATTCTTGTCTTTCTTGAGCAAAAGTTCACGTGTTGCCTTTAGGATTTTTGGGATTATTTTAGGCTCCACAATAAACTTCTTTAAAATACTAATTGAAACACCCCGATTTGTAAAATTTTTAATAAACTATCTTAAAATCTTAATTAAATGCAGGTTGAATTTTAGAGAATCACTTAAAATCCTAATTGAATACCCATAGATTCATTAAAAGAATTAAAATCCCTCAAAATCCAAATTGAATCATCCCCTTTAATTTGTTTTGTGTAGAATTATTTATACATATATATGTTAATTTCATTTTTCATACAAATCGACTAAAAATATTTTTAAGTGATTCTCTAAATGGTGGTGAGCAAAAATACACCCTCGATAAAGATTGCAAAATCATGTTAGATTTGATCAAACTGGACTATTCAAGGTACTCACAATCTCCCCAATTCTAGCCCTTTATCAGCTAAAGAAAAAATCTGGACAATCCATATTCGACTAGTAGAACACAGTTGTTTTTTCTCCTTTTGGACTTGTCGGTTCTGCTGGTGCAAATATATGTTTGGATGCAACTCTGAATCTTTTCTTTCATCTTCCCACGGTATGGGTTTTACGTTTTTATAGCCCAAATATTGGAGCATCTTCTGGTGGTGAGAGCTGTAAAAAATTGATTTGCAACCTAGATTGGAGATGTTCTTAGAGATTATCATTTTTCAATTTCTAAAGAATTTAAAATGATAAAATTTTATTTTTAAAAATTTTTGAATTCTCTTGTTTGGTTAACTCAAAAAAACAATGAAATTTGATACGAAATTTAATGTTTGTATAGAGTCGTTAATATATAAATGAAGGATATTAGTTATGAAATGTGCTAGTGTTAATGGCGATGGCGTCTATGATGGTGAGGGTGGTGTCGGCAATGATGGCAATGGGTGGTGGTTGTGGAAACTGCAGGGACCACAATGACGTGGCGGCAATGGTAGCATAATGGTGATAATGATGGTGGGGTGGTATTGGTGGTGGTGGCCACTCATGGTTGAGTTTATCTTTTTATTTTTATTTTTTTTAAACTCCTTATAGAAAATTTAAAATGACACATATTTACATGGAATCCAAACTTGGTAATTGGAGATCCCAAATTTCAAGTTTTTTCCCTACAAAAATTGTAAATTTCTATGTTTATAAATCCAAACAAGGGAATTGGTGTATGTCAATTTATAAATTCTAACATTTATTCAAATTCTAAATTTATTTCCCTCATCCAAACATAAAGTAACTTCAATTATTGGATATGAAAAACAACTTAAATGAATATTTAAGTTTAAGGGAAACAATTTACAATATCTTTTTCCAAGGATGAGAAATGAATTTTTCCATTACAAAGTTTGGTAAAGTTGGGACAGTAATATTGAAAGATAGAGGCAAGTTACTATTTCTTCCTTGTGATAAAGTTGGGAAAAAGGGTAGAACAATAAGAGATATTATGGGCATAAAGGTTTTTGCAATTGAACTAGGGTAATATTTTTCTAATAGTTTACAATTAATGCATGGAAACTAGGGGGAAAACATACCCTTCAACCCCTAAAGGTTTAGTTGGGCTTCAAATCTTCTGGGTGGGCATAAAAATCGTGGAACTGCTAAACCGAATCGAACCGCGACAAAATAAACTATAAAAATCATGTTGATAACTTAGGTTCAAGAATCAGGCTGAACCGTTCGTACCAATTTCGGTTCCGATTTTCATGTTGGCGGAACCACTCAGAACCAGACCGAATCGTGAATATAAATAATTAATTTAATTAAATAGTCGAATTGGGTGTTTATTGTTTCATGTAATTTATGTTAGCTCAGATTTGTTGAATTTTTGTTTACTTTGTGTGTTTAGGAAGATTTGGGTTCTCTCTTGTTGTTGCAAAGGCCCATTGATCTTAGGATTTCGGTCGTTTTGGTTTGCTTGATCTTTGAAAGGTTAATGTATTTTACTTAAAAGCTCGGTACCTAAAAAAATAAACAAGAGAAAGGAACAAATTGAGTAGGTAGGTAAGTCGGAATACTGCATCACAGCAAAGGGCTACAGATTTTTAAGATATTTGTTACAAAACAATAGCATGTTTCAGTTTATCAAACCACTTTATAGTAGTTTTGCCTTATTTGGTTTATAGAGAATAGCGTATGTTTTAGTTGGATGTTTTGGTTCTTAAAACTTTTGCTTCTCATTTAGTGCAGTATAATGAGTCCATTACAGTCCCCTAAATTTGGAACTGCTAAGGTTAAAGATCAAGGAACTTACTATTCCAGTCCGTCTAGAACTATTAAACGGTTGCAGAATTCTTGAAATACCTGCATTATACTTTCTGTCATTTCTATTGCTCCCTCACCATCCCCTGAAATGTTTTGCATAAATTAAGAAGCTATACATAATGCAAGTCGACTGGAACAAACAATAAAAATATATCAGAAATGCTTGGAAGTTTTAGGATTTCGGTCTTTTTGGTTTGCTTAATCTTTGATTTGGGTCCTTTTGGTTTACTTGATCCTTGTTACAAATTACTTGCCATGGATTTCTTTTCCGTTTGCTTGATGTTGCTGCCAAGGACATTTGAATTGTGTTTCTATTTTTTGTTTGCTTGGTGCAAGTGCAAAGGACATTTGTATTTTGATTTAGTATTTGCAAATGATTTGTTTTGTTTGTAATTTTGTATAACCATTTTAGAAAACGTATTTGAATGCAAGCATGCAAAAAATAAGAAAAAAAAAAAACAAGTAAACTTTGAAAACCATTTTGATTTGGTATTCAAATGATTTAGTATTCGGAACAGCAAACCAGCAAGAACCAAACCGAAATCGGTGTAAACCGAATCTTACGGTTCTAGTAATAAATTTAAGCGAGACTACACCAAACCAAACAACCATTGATATTTTCCGATTCCAATTCCGGTTTGAGAGTGATACCGCATCGAACCGCACCGTGCCCCCTTCTGCCCAAATTTTGTACCAGATATGTGCTACTCTCTTATATGTTGACATGTTGTAAGATCCCGTATCATTAATAGGTATTTAATTATATCTATTATTTTTATTAGGATGAATCCTAGATGCTAATAGGTATTTAATTATATCTATTATTTTTATTAGGATGAATCCTAGATGCTTAGTAAACATTTTTACCTAGCTGGTGATTGTAGCCATGCACATTCACTTTATGACTAAGCTTATTTATAGTTAATTAGGAGGAAAGTAGTTCCTCTCCTGAGCTTGGGCTCAGGAGCCTCCTGATCAACACACAAGGACCGTTGGATTTTGATTAAACGGCTGCAAACTTGTATGAAAGGCCCCCCCAGGGCGGACCCCAACCGAAACGCGCCACAACAAAAAAGGGGAAGGGAACAACACCAGACATAGCAGAAAAGGCAAAAGACTGAGATAAACGAAGTTTCTCCAAAAAAGAGTGCCAACTCTATGGTCCTTCCCAATCCCCTTAATCATGCGATTAATTTATTTTCAAATACTTCTCTATTTTCAAGTCAAGCATGTTTGATTTTGGGTAAAGACTTACAATGTGATATATCCAATCTATGTGAAAATACTTGAGATTGTTCATGAGCATGAGAACTTTAAGTGTTGTAATAATCCGAAGGATAATGTAAACTGCACACAGGGATATTAGGGTAGAATGGCCATTAGGGGCCACAGTGAGTTACAATTTATGAAGGATATAAGCATGGGTGGATCCATATAGGGACCTGGGAGGTCCCGGGACCCTCCGGAAGCCCGAAGAAACACTTGTGATCGACCTTCGGGACCATCTAACAATTTGGGCAAGTGCAAAGGAGAGGCTTGTTGCCTCCATGGATGTGCATGCAACAGTGCTTATAACGAAGAAGAACAGGTTTCTACTTTTTGTTTTAAAAGATCTAGCCGAAACAACAACATTTTTTAGCTAGGTAATTATAAAAATTTAAAAACTAAAATATCTCTGTTTTTTATACAGAGCCCGAGAATCCCAGTCCTTTCTAGTATCCCCAAATTATATTTAAGAACTCACAACCCCAAATCGTCGCAACCTCCTAACTTTAAACTTGAGTTACCCCATCCCCCAGCACTATTTGCCGTTCCACCACCTATAGCTACCTAATTTTATTTCTTCCAAATTCATTTAAGTTTTATAATCCTAGACTTTAGTCTCAACTCCCAATTGTAATATATATGTTACATTAACAAATTTCATCTTTGTAGAGTCATTAATTGATGCGTTATGTTGTTGAGGAGAATTTGTTGGTTTTATTACCTTTGAGATTAATCTTGATTATTATTATTATTGTTATTATTTAAAGCAGATCCACCCCTTATAGGGGCCTGGAAGACTCACATAGGCATTTCAACTTTCTCCTAACCATAGTCAAGCAGACTCACCAGCTTGGAGCCTCGAACCCTTGACCTCCCTGTTTTTGTATTTTGAGAGCCGAAATCTACGCCCTTACCACTGGGCCACTTGATGTGGTTGATTAATTTTGATTATTCAATGAACCAAATTCAATAAAAAATGGTGATATGGAACAAACTAGTCTAATATTTTTAATTTTTTTGAACTTTTATCTTGGGACCCCGATCTTGAAATCTTGGATCCGCCACTAGATATAAGGAACACATAAAGGGACGATGTGACAGGGCACTATGTGGCTAAAGCTTCAATATTATTCTCATACTTTTTAGTGTGTGTAAAACGACATTGCTTGACTGACATAGTACATATTCTACTCAATGGGCGATTGCTCCCCCTCTTCACTTTTATTTTACAGATGAGTTATTTGGCAAGACAGGTGATAGAAGAGCTGCGGTTGGGTTAGACGAGGAATTTAAGAGTTTTATTTTATTTTTGTACACCTTGTAAGAATCTTGGAGTATTTTTATAAGAAAAGTTCGTTTTGTCCCTTTATTTTTAGTTTTACTCGCGCACTAGGCGCAGGGTCATAGTTTTCAACTGACTCCTAGTCTAGAGCGTGACACATATGAATATACTAGCATTAACTTAATAAAATTAAAAAAATAAAAACTAAAGTTATGTTGTGGCCTATATTTGAGAGAGAGAGAGAAAGAGAGAGAGAGAGAGAGTGGAGAGATTGTTGAATGTTTAGGAATTTTTGTGTGTATTCCTTCCTACGCAGTGCATTTATTTATAGTAGATTAAGAGAAGAGGATTAACTTGTCCTCCAAGTAAATACAATCCTACAAGGAAAGAATAACTAAAGTATGCATATAGTGATTTGCGTATACTTGTGAATAGGATTTTACCAAGGTGTGAACTCTTGTAATAGACAGGTAGAGCAATGCTTTGGAGTCTAGGTAGGGGAAATACGACAGACCTTTAAGGATATTGATTATATTAAATTTTGTTGAATTCTATATTATTATTTATCTCATTGGTTTATTACTCTTGTTGAGTGTTACTTGGATATGTGTGCACTGCTTCGTTGGATGTCTATTTGTTACTTACTTACTCTTGGTTGAGAATATATTGTGGAATATATGAACAACAAAATGAAAGTATCTACGAACCATTCTTGATATGTTATGTGGTTGGTTGTGCAGTTGAGCCAAAATCTTACTAGGTACCAAGTCCCAGGCAATCCCACAGTGCACAATTCCTTTTAGAAAGGAATTCAAGATTGGAGATGAAGAGTTTTGGCAAGACGACGAAGAAAAGGGGAAATTGGGATGATTAAGTTACAAGGGGTTAATTTGTATAATAAAACATTTGAACCACCACTATAGAGGTAAAATGCACGGTATAGAATGTACAGGTCCGCATGTTTTATTATACAGATGAATGAGTTGGGTAAAGGATATTAAGTCGCATTGCATTCACGCATTGTCATTTTAATTTTCATGATTGGTTATAAGTTTATAATTGAATTCTGTGTCACCATGACACTTAATTTAGTTTTGTCAATTTATTGTTGTAAGGTTATGTCCCTACTGAGTTATCGAAACTGTATGTGAGCCTAGAGTTTGTATTTATTTATTTTTAGCCTTGTATAGAGTTCTTAACTTCTTTTTGTAAGAGGAATTAATTTTCCATATTGTTTCAGTAAGTTTTTATTTATTAATTTAATTTTTCGCTCGCATTCTGCATTTAGGTTTTTCTACCAACCCAAGTTCGAAGCGTGACAGTATCGATTTATGTCGACTTAAGAATCAATCAGATTGAAGAATGCGAAATCAGGGGGAGATACCCATCAGAGGGATCATCCAAGACACACGAGTATTGTACTTTTTTTCCTTCGTCTAGGATTTTTCCCACTCGGTTTTTCCTAACAAAGTTTTAATGAGGCAACAAATATTTATGTATGGGCATCTAAGGGAGAGTGTTGTAAAAGCAGTATGAATATTGACATGATAACCTTGGACATCAGATCATGGCTGGTAAGTATTGGTCTCCTAGCTTTTGTATTTTATATTACTGGCAAATAGGAAATAGGGGGTCGAATGAAGAAAATATAGTTGGCCTTCTGCCTATAAGCCCAAGAGGAAAAGAAGTAGCAACTGATGTAGAAGAGAAATATATTCATACGATGAAAGGCTAGGGAGAAGAGAGAAAAATAGTGAGAGTTATTTTGTATTCTTATTATTTCATATAATAAAAGAAAGTACTACTGTTGCCCAGAGGATGTAGGCACACTTGCTGAACCTCGTAAATATTGTGTCTTATATATGCACATATCCTCAATTTCACAACATTATTTGGAATTTATGAATATTTTAATTGATATTTTTGTCAAACTAAAAAGTAAAATAAAATAGATAAAAGAGAGAAAAAATAATACTTATGCACAATAATACTTATGAACCCTGATGCGGTGCAGGTTCAATCCCTGCCAATCCCCATTTCCCTAACATTAACATTTCAACCTACTAACGCTGTTGTCGATGAAAATTTCCGCCGTCTTCAGTCTTGAAGAAAATGCACCTGGAAAACAATCAACACCTTTGATCAGAGACCTAAGCCTCACGTGGCCACGAGGTGGGGGCAGGGAGGTTAGGTCAAAGGATCTCCAATGCCTAAGTTAGTTTCTTTGAGAGAGTAAAGTGTTTAGGGCTCTTTTAGGGTTGCAAAAGCTCTGGAAATTTGGTAGAATATGGGGTATTTATAAGGATAGGGCTGGCCATTGTGTTTAATGGAGAGATATTCTCTAAATATTCCCAAGATATTAAATAAGAAATAATATCTTGAGATAATGGTGTAATTATCCCTAATTTATTTAAATTAGGATTACTTACTTGACTGGAGTTAATCTTCAAATGGGAATGTATTAAAGATAGGATTTGGATAATTAATCCTTATCTTTAATTCCTTGCCAAGGGCAGGTGAGCTGTGGGCAGTTGTATTCAGCTGTTGAGACCTCCAGGGGTGTGACATGCTCGTGAGAGCATTTGAAAAGCTTGCCCATTTATTGAGATTATTTAAGTCCACGTGTCGCCTCTAGAATTTTTGGGATTATTTTAGGCTCCACAAATGCCCCCACACCTACTGTGCTGCATGTAGGAAAAGGATAGTAGGTGTAGGAATCCCAAGTTGCTTAGGCTTGTAGAATTGTTTCCCAATTTGAACTTGATCTTCCGTTTTGATTTGGAGATAGACTTCTTCTAGGAAAAGGAAACCAATTGCCCCCAATACCTATTTAATTATGCCTTAAGCAAGGGATTAAATAAATTTGGAGAGCAATCTTTATTCGAACAAGGAAGAGAAGGCAGAAGAATTTTTATTGCCCCTCCCCTAGCGTTCTTCTTTTCTTGCCCTTGCAAAGAGTTGTCTCTCATTGTTGTTCTTCTTCTCCGTGCCGCACCAAGGTAAGAAAAAATTGAATTTTCTTCTTCTTGAATTTTTTGGGAGTCTTGGGACTTGAAAAATTGGCTCGACGGGTGCCAAGGATGTGGGTGACACACGGTAAAGAGCTAGGGGGCTGCTTGGTGGTGCGACATGGGTTGACTCGGCTTGGCTGAGGTGTTGGTGGCGCGAGCTGGGCTCCAGAGTATTCAGGTGATTAAAGCTAACCTAAAAGTAGCTCAGGATCGACAGAAGAGTATCGTCAATAAACATGCCACTGACAGAGTATATAAAGTTGAAGATTGAGTATTTCTAAAGTTATCTCATTGGAAAGGCGTGGTACGGTTCAGTAAGAAAGGTAATTTAAGTCCTCGGTATATTGGACCATATCAAATCACCAAGCGAATTGGTGAAGTTGCCTACAGGCTTGAACTACCTCTAGAGTTATCTAAGGTACAACACGTTTTCCATATGTCTATGCTTCATCACTATGTCTCTGATCCATAGCACATTATCCCTCATCAACCACTAGATATTAACCCAGATTTAACTTACAATGAGGAACCAGTGACGATCTTGGATTGGAAAGATAAGGTTCTTTGGAACAAGATTGTGCGCTTAGTGAAAGTATTGTGGAGGAACCATTCGGTCGAGGAAGCCACCTAGGAAACTGAGGAGCGTATGCGAGACTTGTATCCACGTATGTTTTATGATTATTGATATGTGTTGTTGTGTAGAAATTTCGGGGATGAAATTTTCTTAAGGGGGATATATTGTGATGACCCCTCCCAAATTATTATATATTTTTCTCCCCGAGTGTGTAAAGTGACGAATATGCCCTCGTTGGCTTGATGACGTGGATGTACATATATAGATCTAAATTATTATTTTTGCTGCCGTAATTAAGTCGTACCCAACGTCACGAGTGTGTTGACACAAATTAAGGCCTAATCGGAATTGTAACGGAAAAGTTACAAGGAAACGAATTTGTAAATGGGTGGAATTATATTTTTGGGTTGACTATTTCTTAGTCACCAATCACCTTGGTTCCTACGACTTTAAGCCCAATCAGATTTTGAGTTCTTTCCTTCTTTGGACCAATTATTTAGGTTTATATCCCATGGCCCAATTAGGAAACATTTTCTTTTTCTTTTGGTCAATCTGTGACCACACACACAAATATGAGCATATGCATACCTTTCTTCTTCTCCCCTTTTCTCGATTTTCCTTGTCATCCGTACACTTGAGAACCCCACACCCATATGACTTTATCAAACGTCCACAAATCGAGTCTAGAAACTCTACTATCGTGTTCTCCTTGGCTCCACGAGCATAACTACACCTTATGGATGAAGAATGGATCACGGGAACTCAAGAAACCATAACCTCCAGCGAAGTGAAGTTCGTTCCCTCATGATATTGATGTGATTTCGAGGCTTTAAGGCTTAGTAAGGTACCCACATGACTTCCCTAGCATTTAAGATTAGTTTTGGAGAAGTTTAGGCTTCGGAATAAGTACGATCGTAGGATTGTAGAGATGGCCAATTTTTCCAAGAATTATTCTAACCGTTTTCTGTTCGTTTTTGGACTTCTAATATGCATGGTTATGTTCTACTCTTCAAGACCTTCAAATCCACATAAAATTCATGAATTTTGGTTGAGAAATGAAGTAGTTACAAGCTTTAGAAATTTTCCAAAAAACCGACGAGTATAGATGGCGACCGGCGGTGGATTCCAGTGAGTCACTGGAGAAGAAGAGGAATATTCTGTCAACTTTGACGGAATATATTGACGGCGTCAGGTAACTCTGTTAGGATTTAACGGAATATTCCCTAACACTGTTAGGGATTCCGTCAATGTGCCAGGCATGTGCATGCGCGTGGCCGGTGCGTGAGGGCACTTGTGATGTCCAAAAATTATTCTAAAAATATGGGCGTGTTCGTGTGGTCGAATAGATCGTTTTGGTATATTCAAACACCCTATTTGAGCAACGTATGAGAAGTTATTCCTCGGGTTTATGTATGTGATTTAAAATTAACGTAAAATTAGTTATTTCACATATAGGTTAAACATACCCCGTGGACAAGCTAGATTGGGGCTACAATCCTGCTACTTATCAGTGAGTGGGCATTTGCTTTCTATATATATATATATATATATATATCATGGTTTCTAGAACATTTTTTTTTAAAATGATTTATGCCTTAAATGCCATGTTGGAAATGAGTTACATTTTAAGTATTTCATTATTATAAATTGTGAATTATATTGTTTGATGATGCGGAGGCTCAGGTAAGCTTCAGGTGAGTATATTGTGATGGTATTGGTTGCATTACACATTGTCATGCATATATGCATTTAGATCTCATCATTCCTGCACCCTGGTGTTAGTGCTCCCACCCGAGGTTAGGGCACAATCCTTCACGTGATGTTCACCTTCCACACCGCACGCTTACCTTGGATCCAAGTTTAGTGCTGGCCCTGTAGTACAGACCACAATAGGTGGTTTCGACTCATAGGTGACCCGCGATTATTCATACAGCCTTCATGTGATCATAGCACTTAAGCGTACATATTTACACCTAGCCCTATCGTTCAAACCACAGTAGGTGGTTTCGACTCGTGTGCTAGCATATACTGATAAGCTATAGGTCCAGTCGTACAAGTCACATTAGGTGACTTCGACTGGCATATTACTTTATATTGATTTCATATGGCTTACATCTTTTAGTGCGAAAACGTTATGACATGGCATATTTCAGTTTTTACTGGCCTTGTGCATTGGTATTTGTATGTGTGTATGTAGTATTATTTTCTAGAAACTATACGGGTTTTACAGTGACAAATATCCTCCACCTTTGTACTGTCAAGGTGGTTTTTCTGGCAAGGTGGGCTATTTCAAGGTTGCACATGTTAGGATTAATTCCGATGAGTTATTTTGGGATTTTCTTGTGGCGTACAAGCATGAGATTCCATTTGGGGTTCCCGTTAAGCGGGTGAAAGATGATAGTGGCCATGAACCATGAGTCGAATGTGCCTCTACTAAGAAGAGAGCTATCAAATTCCATCTGTACTACTTTGTGTTGGGATTTACTTTTCCCATGCAACTTCTTTTCTAGGAGGTGATCTGCTCCATGAAATGCGCCCCTACTCAGTGCTCCACAAATGCAGTTTGTGCGATGGTGGGATTCTCGAACTTGAACAGGTTCTTTGATCTTGGCTTGACCATAAATGAGTTTTGGTACTTCTTTGAGATCAACCACAAGGAAGGTTTGAGGCAGCTAAGATCTCGCCATAGGCTGCTCGATGTTTCTAGCAAAAATGATCATGAGTGGGTGAGAGATACCTTTGAGGTGAACGAAGAGTGGGAGCCTGACTCTTCTCCTGAGTTCGGTGTCCTGACTACCTTTATTAGTGGTAAGTGAACTGCTTCATTCTTGTCCTGTTTGAATTTTTGTTAAGCTGCTCCATAACTTCAATTTATTGTTCATCTTTCTTACTTTGTGTAGATTCGGAGTTTAGCTCAACTCCAAAGACTTCGGTAGATATGAGGAAAATGCATGTAGCTTTGGTCATTTCTGCTGAGTATCGTGAGTGGTGCTAGCTGCTTAGCCCTCTTCGTCGGGAGAAATATGGCCTGCCTCCGAAGGAAGAGATAAAGCGAATAAAGGATAAGGCGTTGGCTCGCCTGATCAGTGCTGTAGAGTTTGCTGCTAATAAGGATAGAAAGAAGAGGTCTTCCTCACTTTCTTGTGACCCTTCAGTTGAGAAGAAACCAATGACTTCTTCTGCTGCTTGTGGGAGTCTATTGCCGAGAAGCTTGTTATTGATCTAACTTCCCCCAAGGGGGTGAAAAAGATTGTTGAGCCTGAGCCTGTGAAACCTGCTACTCCAAATGTGATCACATCCATTGTTGAGAGACTTGCCCAGTGGAAGGGTTCAGTGACGCCTTCGGAGTCTGGGTTTGTATCGAAGCGTCCCTCGGGAGCTAAGCCTAGTTCTGTTTCTGAGAGGCTCACCGCTATGAAGAGCAGGAAGTTAGATTCTGTTATTAAGGTGGTGCCTGGGCCTGTTCCTCCTTCTGCCGTGACTGACTTGTTTGCTAAGAAGGGGAAATCTTCTCGCTCGGGCAGTTATGAGAGATCCACCGACTCTAAGGCTGGAGAGTTTCCCGAGGTTTGTACTCTGGTGAAGGCTGACCTGCTTAAGGATGCCGATGCATGCGCCAAGTTTATTGATAGTGTTGGGAAAGTTATCATCCACTTAGACTCCTTTGCGAAGCTTCTTGCCTACTCGAGAAAGTCTTCTCTGATTGACACAATGCATAAGACTTTAATCTTGGCAGCTGAGTCTATGTGTGCTGATCAGGATGCTGTCAAGTGTGCTAAGAAGGCTAAGGTGGCATTGGTGGATCAACTTCGCTCGGCTGCTGAAAATATCGAGAAGCTCGAATCTGAATTTGCTGCTTTGAAATGGTCTGGTATCTCTGCCCCCACTTCTTTGTAGTTATTACCTTACAACTAAGCTTTTGTTCATTTCAATCATTTTATTCAGAAGTAATTTACAACTTGGCTCAGCTGCATGCTTACAACAACTGATCACTCATGCACTTGAAAAGAAGATTATGCCCTTCTTAGGGACTTACCGCAATAATTACACCTCCCTGGGGACCAACCATGCTCTTCAATGCAATAAGGTAAGCTAAATGACCAACACCGACATGGGTTTGCTCTCCAATGCAAGAGGATAAACTTTACACTTCGAATATCCAGACGTGGATGAGTCAGACTGCCCTAGTATAACTAGATGCACAATGGCTTGCGCCAGGATTTCTAAAAGTAGGCACAATGGTTTTTTCCAAGGCTTATCTAACTGAAGGATTTTCTCTTGGCCTAATCCTTAGGGAATCGGGCCTCAGAGATGGAGGAGGCACATTAAGTAGTACACCCTATGGACGACTGCCCTGGAACCCTAAAGTTGCTACCGAGTGCACTTAGGTAGCCTACGATTTCCAAAAGGCTGCCTACGACTTGCCTGTCGAGTAGTAAGCCACGCTAAACTTATACAATGACACATTTTTTGTGAAAGGTTAAACAAGTTAGCGTGCATATACGAAGCTACTCGTTTGCTTCTATAAGTAAGGCGTCCGGCTGCAGACCTTATGGCTAACAACTTTGTAAAAGTTCTACACCAACACCTATGGCTGCATAGGCACGCGGGCTTGTCTGCTTATAGAAAAGCAGCATGCCTGCCACTGGTCTAAAGCCAAAGGTTGGGCGTAAACAAAAGAAACGAAGATGAAGAAAAGCAAAGGAAGTAAGTTTATTAAATTTTCTAGGAAAATTTATAAACAAATAGCAAAGGGCGAAGAAGTTCAAGCAAAGCAAAACACAATAAGGAAAACAATGAAAATCCTAAAGGCTACCAAGAAGATTGCTCTTCAGCAGCTTGGACATCCCACAACTACTCGGTTGCCACACCTTCAGCAGTCGTAATGCTCTCAGCAGCGACATCATCCGGTGCTTCACCCCCGGCTGCCCCAACCTGGGCATCAACCTATCTGACTAATTCACCAATGGAAGCATCAAAAGTAAAGGCAAGCAAGTCTTCCGGAGAAATAGAGAAGGTTTCAAAGTCTTTCCCAGCAAACTTAAAGTCAGATGCCCTACCAAAAAGATAATCTACATAACCTAGCTTGTAGAAATCGACCTAACTCTGAACAAGCGAAGCCTCGAGCCCAACCTTCTCACCCTATAGCTGCTCGTTCTCCTCGAGCAGACCCACACAGACGCGATGCAACTCATCCACTTATTTCTTCAGATTTTCGTTGATCTTCAGTGCACCTTGGAGTTCCAACATTTAGGGTTCAAGCCTATCGATGATCTTCTTGAAGAGGATCATTTGATTATAAGCAGCAATCAACTCTTCATCCTTTGCATAAGGAGCGGAACAAACCTCAGAAACGGTATGCTCAAGATCTTGAATTTGATGTATTTAACATCCAATCTCCTTCTCTGCACTTTCATACTTAACTTGGATCACATCAAGCTTAGTCTTCAAGTCAACGATCTCTTAGCGAGTGGTATCAAGCTGCAGAGAAATGGGGGCAGAGATATTAGACCCCTTCAATGATATTTTCAATGAACTCTTGATCTTCTTAGTAGAGGAATAAGCTTCAGCTGCTGTAGTCTTCGCCACTTCCTTGGTAGCCTTGGTATCCTCTTGGTCAAGGAGTATAGACTCAGCTGCCAGAATTACCGTTTCTGCATCATAATAAGTAGAGCAGTCCTTCTATATTTAGTCGTATGCTTCACAAAGGAACTTGGGCAAACAACCCCTTTAACACCATCAACAAGCTTGGCACATGCTTTCATGCCTTCAAGCAGATCTTGTTTCAAGAGTGCACAAATCTCAGCAGTCTCCCCAGAAACAGGCTTGGTGTATTTCTCATAACTACCCACGGAGCAGTCTCCACTTTCTGTTGGAAATATGCCCTGAAAGTCAATCTTTGGAAGAAACCTTTCAGGACAAATGAATCGATGTATGGATGATTCTTATACATCAAATGGCAAAGACACGAATTAGGACTATCTCAATTAACGATATATGTCCTAAATAGTGTATCCATAGACAATGGATCGATTGAAGAAGTAATCTAATGATGTTAGATTACAGAGACCTTCTTCACATAACCATTGTGTCCAAAAGGTTCCTGGTCGTTGGATTGTCGGAGGGATACTGACAATGCGTAGACCGGTACATACTATGTCTGCTTCAATTGGAAGGATGGAAAGTCTCATCCCATTCGTGTTGTGACATTAAGACATGTATGTAGGTGCTCATTAGGGGAATGAGTTCACTGAACACAATCGAACGAGAGTACTTGCATGGAAGTCTACTCACATGTCAAGCAAGTAACTCTAATGGTTGGAAAGATGTAAGTAATCCTTAGACCCGAGGCATCGTCGTTGTCTTGTGGTTAAGTACTTAATCTTTGATTATGTCAAAGTCTCCCCATTCGAGGGTGTCCACGGCATAATTGGGGTTAAGCCACTTAGTCATGAAGGCAAGTGTATGCGCAACAAGGAATCTCTAATCCTCGATAAGAGAGGAAGAATACTCTAAGATATGATTCGGGAATCTTCGGCTGAAGTATCGAGCGTATTGAATGGAAAGCGTTCTTATACGACTCGAATGAATCATATATGAAGGAATAATCACATTAGGGGTTTGACATGATATATCCATACCCTAATGATGTGATTGAGAGTATTGTATTAGAGAAGGATTGAATTACATTGTAATTCCAACTGACTAGGTTCTTCGAATAAACTTCTACATTAGCTTGGGTAGCTATGACATATGGTTAGATGTCACTCATAGCTTGTAAGTTCTTCTAGATGATTAAATGTAGTCGTCAAAGAAGAAAGGTGAATTAAAATGAAGTTTTAATTCACTAAGTGATTGAATTAAATATAAGCAATTGGATTGATGCCAATCACCTCACTGCCTTGCTAATTAGAACCTAAAAGATTGTTCACCAAAACACTATTGTGGTGAGTAACTAATGGATGATGGAAACAATTAATTGGATTAATTATGTGTTGTGATTAATTTAGAAAAGTCTAAAGAAATCATAAAAGCGATAAAGATCGTTTTGGGCTTAAAGAAACGTTCGGGTTTAATTGGGCCCATTGGGCCTAAACCCATTGGGCTTTTATTCAAGCATTGGATGACTTGAAATTAATGAAAGCCCAAAGCCCAAACAACACAAAGAGGGCCGGCCATATTATGTGGGGAAGGAGAGATATTTAGTCAAGTGTTGACTAGGTTTTCTTTTGTCAATATAAGGAACTTTATAGTGATAAAGTTCATAAGGGATTTTTGAAGTGTTTAAACAACAAAGAGGCAAAAGAAAAAAGCTCTCTAACACATCAAAGGGCTGGCCACCATTGGGGTGTTTTAGCTAACAATCTTTCACCCTTTTGGTTATTCCTTCATCCTTCTCACTACACTAGTGGGTGAGGATCTTTAGAGGTTTCCTACTTTGGAAACTTGAAGAGAACCTAGGAGCACTCATTCTTTCAAAGTGGAGGAGGCAAGGAGGGAAGCTAGGCTCAAGGATTTCAAGGAGCAAAGGGCTTGGAGGTGGTCCATCCTTGGTCTCAAGTCTAGATCAAGAGGTATAAGACTAACCTTCACTTTGTTCTTGATTCTATAAATTGTTTTGATGCATTATATATAAACCTATGAACCTTGAAGGGGATTTGCATGACTATAGCTTTGATAATATGTTATAAATGCTTCCGCTGCTTACGTATATCAAAATTGTTTTGGATATGCATGATAGTCATTTAGAAATCCCATACATGAATCTCATAGATTTCCCTTCAAGTGGTATCAGAGCAAAAGGTTTATGTATAATGTGTCCTTTTGGATTTTATGCATATGGGTATTAATGTTATGTATGACATATTATTGTTTCATTCAAAGTATGTTTATCTTTTGTTTTTCAATAGTTGAAAAATGTTAGTCAAAAGTTGAGAAAGATATGTATGCAAAAGTGTTTTGTATGCATGAATGAAAAATGAGTTTAGAACTAGTTTGACATATTATTTCTTCATTTAAAAGTATGTTTATCTTTTGTTTTTCAATGGTTGAAAAATATAAATCAAGAGTTGAAAAGATATGCATGTAAAAGTTGTTTTGTATGCATGAATGAAGAATAAGTCATGAACAAAATTTGGGGTTTTTGTTCTTTGTGGTTGGCACGGTTTTGGGGGTTTTTGTGTATGTGTTTGTGTTTTATTGTAAGACACTCACACATCATTTTAAAGCTTGAAAGAAGTGTTCTTGTCACTTTTGTTTTTGGGTTTGAAAAATCACCAAGAATACATAAATCTTGAAAAAGTATTCATGGTTTTGTTCTTGGTGTTCATGGTTTGGTTTTGGGTGAAAATGGTTTTAATTGGTTTTCATGCATAGTTTTATGGTTTTGGATGATGTTCTTACCATCCATAACCATATTAAAACTAATAAAACCCTAGACTTGACTAGGAGGATTTCCATCACCCATCTCACCTAAGTTTTAATGGCAAAACCAAGTGACAAGCAAAATTTAATTTTTCTTACATAATGTGGCTTTTAATGCATTTTGTGTAAGAGTATGTAAGAAACCTCCCATCCCCTTAATGTGGCCGGCCTCCCTAGTGGATTTATCCACTTGTGGGGCTATTTTGTAATCTTTGAAAAGTTGATATTTACTTTGAAATATTTTCGGTTTTACCCATAACTTTTCATATTTACATTTAGGCCCCTACTAACTAGAAAGTTAAAATATTTGATTTTAATTTTGTTAGTTGTTTAAACTCATAATATTATTATGCTCATATGCACTAAATCTAAATGTTTATGTTGCATTCCTCAATAATTATTTAAATGTGTTTAAGTAGTTATGAAATGGATGACTTTGGACTTATGCCTTAAACGATAATTGAGCTATATGATAAGGCGCTAAAATCAAATTGTTTGAACCTTGGGAATGTGTTTTAATTACTGTTTAATTGGACCTTGTCACGTTTGACGTTAATCTTTCTCTCCCCTTTTAGTATATGTAATTTATAGGAATTTGTACAAATCGGTTTGTAATTCTTATTACTTCTTAATCTCTATTCGTTAGTGGATTCCCTCTAGTGCTAGACTAGAGTTTCTTTAACTATTGGTAAAGGAGACATAACTAAAAGAGGGTTTTGACATGAGATTAAAGATTAAAAGGGTCCAATGCCCAAATTAGCAATGAATGATTGTCTTTCATTTCTAATGGCTCAATGAAAATGGTTTTAATTGGATTGATAAGCACGTAATTAAATTGACACAACCTCCCCGAGTTTATATTCAACAATGATGGCTCGTTGTTGCAATAACCTAATAAGTCCATAGTCATCCAAGAACCTAAGATAACTATAAAGTCCAATTTCAAAGGAATGCAAAAACCTTAGTAGTAGTAGTTACTTCCAATATTTGAAAAATTCGTTTTTTTTTTATATTGATTTGTTTTCCGCAAAACAAATAGTGGGAGTATCATACGCTACTAGACTATAATGAATACAATTAGTAGTTATATATATCTCCAATATTTTGAAAAATGTTTTGATATTGATTTGTTTTATGAAAACGAATAGTGGGGATATCATATGCTACTAATTTCATTAACTTCGGACTAGTAGTTGTAATAGGACATTATTTATTTGATTGTGATTAAATAAATAAAATTGATGAGACCTTAAAATCCCTCAACCAAACAAATATTAAGTTGAAAGCGTAAGAGTGCTTAGAACACTTTTTCGTGGCCTTCCACCGTGGTAGGCTCCAAGCGTTTATGACTTGTACACCGCCTTCACCCTATCATGGGGAAGTGACAAAGTCCATGCTTATATTTAGGAGGAGTTTATTTAAAACATTTGATGAGGTTAAGGTAGGCAACGAGTATGGCCAACATCGTATCATCGTGAGGTCATGCTTGAACCCCTAGCTAAACCGGCATGGTGGGAAAGAACTTAACTAAGAAACATAATGCCAACATCGTATCATCGTGAGGTATTATTTTCTAGAGGCCAAAAAGATGGGTAATCACAAGAGGTTGTTATCTAGAGGCCAAAAAGATGGGTAATCACAAGAGGTTGTTGTGAATGGGTAATTGTACCCTCTCATTATTATTGTTGCTAGCCAAACATCGTATCATCGTGAGGTGGGCTTGGTAATAGTGAGCCTCCCATAACCCGTTAGGAGCTTTCTTTGAAATCTCCCGGATTCCATTATGGGGGATATGGAAATTTCCAAAAATGGTGGGTGGTGTCATTCGGTTTAAAGACCCGAATCGTTTGACTTAAACAACAATCAATCTAATTATTTTATTTGTTTATGTATATAGATATGGTTGGAAGCACACTCGCGAAAATACTCGACAAACATTGCCTAGAGGGGCACAATTTCCCATCATGGTATCGTAATGTCAAGATTCTCCTAACATTGGAGAAGATCGTTTACGTACTAGACAAGGCTTCACCTCACATACCTCTAAGCCCTGAGGCTACTGAGGATGAACGTGCTAAGTATGACAAGCACGTTGAGGATGATATACAAGCCAAGTGCTATCTGTTGGCTTCCATGAATGAGGAGCTACAGAGACAGCACGAGGGCATGGATAGTGCATTTTCCATAATACTCCATCTTACGGAGTTATATGGCGAAGGGACGCGCAACCGTCGCTTTAGCACTGTTTGTGAACTTGTAAAGACCAAGATGGTCAAGGGGGCTCACGTACACCAACATGTACTGAAGATGATAGGATTCATTGAACAATTGGAGAACCTTGGTACTCCACTTGACGAGGAATTGGCCCAAGACTTCGTATTGGCTTCTCTTTCTGATTCATTTGCTCAGTTTGTAATGAACTACAATATGAATAAGATGGATAGTACTCTCTCTGAGTTATTAAACATGTTAGTAACTGCTGAGAAGACTATGAAGAAAGAGAGCGGTGTAGGGACTGTTGCAGTAGCCTACAACAAGCCATCCTCTTCCAAGGCCATGCCGCAAGGCAAAGGCAAAGGGAAGGAGAAGAAGTCACCCACTCCTAAGCCGAAAGGAGGAGTGAGGAAAAAGAAGGCAAAGGAGCCCAAAGGGACTTGCCACCACTGTGGAAAGGAGGGGCATTAGAGAAGGAATTGCAAGTTGTACCTTGCAAGTCTTAAGGACAAGCCACAAGGTATGGTTTATGTCCTTATCTTCAATTCTAAATATTAGATCTTCTAAATATTTACATTCGATATAAAGAGCTAATCACTTGTATAATTGTATATAGGTGGAGAAGCCAAGTAGAAGAAGAACAAGCAAAGAAAATGTGGTGAAGGGTTCGGCCACTATGTTTTTTGCTCACTACTTAGGAAGTTTGTTAGGCATTAAAGATTGTCTTTAAACTTTCTTATTTTGATAAGAACTTATTATGTGGCTTCATGTGATGGAAGACCACTATATAGTGCCTAAATGTATAAAGGTATTTATATTAGTCTCTAAATGTATAGAGCTAATACTTTATGTATTAAACATTATGAATGTTTGAACTATCATATTAATGTAATGTGAAGTATGCCTTTTTAATATAGTATTTCCTTAAAGTAGTGTTATGAATTGAAAATTGTCTTGTTGTATCCTAGATGAGATACAAGAGTTATATCACTTAATTGTAATGTGATAAACCAAACTTTAGATTTATCAATTATGGATAGATCTCACATATAGGACATAAAAGGATACAATGAATCTTTAGATTTGGTTCCATTTGTCTACTTATGAGTTCTATATGAATTGACAAAAGTCTAGAGAATCCTTTCTTGAAGAAAAGGAAGATCACATTATAATGATATAAGTAATAAGAAAAATGTTTCTTATATGGTTATCACTTGAAACACAATGATCAAGATCACTCTTGATTCAATTAGTAGTTTTGAACAATTAATTGGGCATTCTTAAAATTGTTTTAAAAATGTCAAATGTGTTAGTGATTAAACCAAGAAAGAAGTGTCTAAATCTATAAAAGGTTTAAAGACTTTAGTCACTTAAATAACAAGATATTAAACTTAGTGAAGATTGAAACAAATAAAGCTGGAAATGTTTCAAAGCTACTACACAATGTCTTCTACCAATATAATCCACTTTTATACATTTTGAATGTATGAAATGATTTCTCATTAAAGTCATGAGAAATAGTGGGAGGTGTGAAAATGGATATAAACTTGAATGTGATTGGTTTATAGTTGTCTAGAGAATAATAGTACTTGACTATTATTAAGAGTTTGTAATTTTAATTGTTAAAAGGACTCAAGCTCTTCAAACGTTAAAATTCTATGTTGTGTAACATTTAAAGAATAGTCTTTGAATGTTGGTTTCGTCAACCTAGCATAAAATGGTTATATGTTGGGAGTCGTCCATCATTCTCTTTTATGAGAACATGCTAATAACAAAGCATATGGACAAGTTGATGAAACAAAAGGGAATAAGTTTCAAAATGAGTCACAACATATGGTTTAACAACAAGACAATCCAAATTCAACATCTCATGTAACGATATTGCTCTATGTAGTTTTGATAAAGAATTATATCAACCACCTAGAAGGAATGGTTGAGTTTCTATATCCTTAGTAGGAGCCATGCTTCCACTAAAGACTTAGATAATTCTTATATGACTACATTAAAGGTCTTAGTATGACTAAAACTTGAAGTATGGTGTATGACACCATATAATTTAAATGAATAGATTTGATAAAGCAAGTCACACATTTCATGGAATTGCTTGAGAAGGAATTCTTTTATGTATGATTCATTTAAATTAGTGGGAGCAATATGCATTCAAATCAAGAAAATATAATTGTTAATTTTGAATGAATGCTAAGTTACAACAAGGCCAGTGGGAGTGATGTCATAATTTGAGCAACAAGATGTGAATAAAGTCTATTTGATAGACTTTATGAAACATAGATGTTACTCGAAAAATGACAAAACATGACACGGTCAATAATGTTATATGGGAATTAAATCTCAAATGTTGAAGATTTAAGAAAGCATTTTCCTATGTGATAAGAAATCACTTTCATAACCCTTATAATGAATGTGTCATAAAATCACAAAAGGGACACATGTATTGACTTGTGAAGTAGATATCCAAAGGTGAAGAAACCACTGAGTTTATCACTTTAAGATATTACTATATCCCAAGATCAGAACCAAAGCAACTGATAGAGTATTATTGCCTTTAAGAAAGAAACATCAGAGTGGGACTCTGGAAGCGTGCATTCACTTAGGTTGTTAACCAAAGTGAAAATAAGCCATTTTAACAAATGGAACTTCATAATGGATGAAGTACTAATCATATGAACGAATTGTTAGTTTTGTACTGCAATGGTCTCAAGGTTGGAGCAAAGCTTGTATAAAGTATACAAACGAAATATATGTCGATATATAGTTTTAGAAACTGCTTCAAAAGGTGTTTTGAATGGAAGGGGTTCTTTTAGAACCAATGATTGAATCCAAACCATAAGGTCGTTAGTAGAGTACTACGACGTAATGGGGCGATAGCTCAAGCCATGGAATCAAGGTCTCATCAAAGTATTCGAACACAATAAAGAGACATCATCAAATGTTTTGGAAACATTTGATAAGTAAATCCCTTTTAAATTTAAAAGAGATTAATACATAACCAAGTTAACCTACGAGCATAAACTCTCTCGACAAGATGTATAAGATACACTAGTGATTGACTTTAGTGCAAGTGGGAGATTGTTGGAAATATGCCCTGAAAGTCAATCTTTGGAAGAAATCTTTCAGGACAAATGAATCGATGTATGGATGATTCTTATACATCAAATGGCAAAGACACGAATTAGGACTATCTCAATTAACGATATATGTCCTAAATAGTGTATCCATGGACAATGGATCGATTGAAGAAGTAATCTAATGATGTTAGACTACAGAGACCTTCTTCACATAACCATTGTGTCCAAAAGGTTCCTGGTCGTTGGATTGTCGGAGGGATACTGACAATGCGTAGACCGGTACATACTATGTCTGCTTCAATTGGAAGGATGGAAAGTCTCATCCCATTCGTGTTGTGACACTAAGACAAGTATGTAGGTGCTCATTAGGGGAATGAGTTCACTGAACACAATCGAACGAGAGTACTTGCATGGAGGTCTACTCACATGTCAAGCAAGTAACTGTTGGAAATGTGCCCTAAAACCAATCATATGATGATACTTTACGGACATTTCAAATGTTAAACTAATCTAGTTTAACATATAAAGGGCAAAGATTATTGTTTGAGCCGTCTCATATAAATGTTATATGCTTAAACGATAAAGTCCAAGGAATATGTGATTGGGAGAATGCAATCTAATGAAGTTAGATTAATGAGACCATTCTTTCGTAGACACATCCTAAATGTTCCTGATCATAGGATTACCAATTGGGCATTGATAGTCCGTTAAGATCAGTACGTACTGTGTCTTCTCTCAGGGAGAGTGACTAGTCTCGAGTCATTGGTGTGTGTGACATCAAGACAAGTACGTAGGTGCTCAATAAGAGAATGAGTTCACTGAACGTGATCAACGAAGAGTTCTTATATTCCATGTCACATGAGAACTCATGGTTGGGATAATGCAAAGTAGTCCTTTGACCTGAGGCATCAGAGTTGTCTTGTGGTTAAGTCCTTGATCTTTGATTATGTCAAAGTCACCCCCTCGGGGTGTCCACGGCATCGTTGGGGTTAAGCCACTTAGCTATGGAGACAAGTGAATGCGCAACAAGGGATCTCTAACCTTCAAACAGTTGAGGGAGAATACTCTATGATATGATTTGGAATCTCTGGCCAGAGTATGAATGAGATTAGGGAATGCGTTCCAAATCACATTCAAGGAAATCATATAAGCAAACGATTCACATTGGATAGTAGACATGAGTAAATAAACTATCATACCAAACAATGTGGTCAAGAGTATTAGATTAGAGAAAGACCGTATTGCATTTGTAATCCCGAACTGAATAGGTTCTCTATCCTCTTCTGATTAGCTTGGGTAACCATGATATGCTGCTAGGTGTCACTCATGGTTTGTGGAAGCCCTAAACGTGTGTAATCACTAAAGGGAGAATTGAAAATAGTTTCAATTCACAATCGATGTAAAATGGTTTTAATCGCCCACTACCTCGCTAAAAGGAACCTAATGGATCGCACACCATAAAAGGTGGAGATTGAAGATTAAACGGAGATGAGTAAGAATGATTAAATGGTTTAATCATTTATTTATGGCAAGGATTAATTAATATGTTAATTAATCAAACGAATAAGTTCGTTAAAGACTTCGGGATAGTTTTGGACCTTAAGGCCCAATGGGCTTCGAACGTCAAGCCCATTAACTTAAGTTGTATGACAATTTAATGAATGAAGATTCATTAAAGCCCAAAAGCCCAAAATCCCCTAAATGGCCGGCCATAGTGTGATGAATTAGGGTTTTGGTTATTTAGGTCACTTAAAGAAGTGACTATATAAATGACTTTATAACTAAATATTTATTAAGTGATTAAGGGTTTATTTTGGGGGAAAATTGGTGAGAATTGTCTCTCCATTTTCTCTCTAAAGAGGCCAACACCTTGGAGGGTACATCTAGCAATCCTACTACTCCAAGGTCACTCATTTCTTCTACAATCAAACCTTGGTGAAGAGACTTAGAGGCTCCCTATTTTGGGAACTTGGAGAAACCTATTTTCTATCCAAATCCATGGATCTAAGAAGCAAGGAATGAAGGCCCTATCTCTTTGGGTGATTAGCCTTTGCTTATGCAAAGAGGAATCTACAAAGGTAATAATTTCAACTCACTTTGTTTTGAGTTGATTATTGGTTCACCAATCTACTAGGCTTTGAATTTCATGGTAATGTTTTGTTTTTGAGTGCATGCAAGCATGATTCCGCCTTTAATTGTTAATTGCATGCTATATGATGTTGCTTGAATGAACATGTTTTTCAAAATAAATCTTTCAGTAACTCTAATGGTTGGAAAGATGTAAGTAATCCTTAGACCTGAGGCATCGTCGTTGTCTTGTGGTTAAGTACTTAATCTTTGATTATGTCAAAGTCTCCCCATTCGAGGGTGTCCACGGCATAATTGGGGTTAAGCCACTTAGTCATGAAGGCAAGTGTATGCGCAACAAGGAATCTCTAATCCTCGATAAGAGAGGAAGAATACTCTAAGATATGATTCGGGAATCTTCGGCCGAAGTATCGAGCGTATTGAATGGAAAGCGTTCCTATACGACTCAAATGAATCATATATGAAGGAATAATCACATTAGGGGTTTGACATGATATATCCATACCCTAATGATGTGATTGAGAGTATTGTATTAGAGAAGGATTGAATTACATTGTAATTCCAACTGACTAGGTTCTTCGAATAAACTTCTACATTAGCTTGGGTAGCTATGACATATGGTTAGATGTCACTCATAGCTTGTGAGTTCTTCTAGATGATTAAATGTAGTCGTCAAAGAAGAAAGGTGAATTAAAATGAAGTTTTAATTCACTAAGTGATTGAATTAAATATAAGCAATTGGATTGATGCCAATCACCTCACTGCCTTGCTAATTAGAACCTAAAAGATTGTTCACCAAAACACTATTGTGGTGAGTAACTAATGGATGATGGAAACAATTAATTGGATTAATTATGTGTTGTGATTAATTTAGAAAAGTCTAAAGAAATCATAAAAGCGATAAAGATCGTTTTGGGCTTAAAGAAACGTTCGGGTTTAATTGGGCCCATTGGGCCTAAACCCATTGGGCTTTTATTCAAGCATTGGATGACTTGAAATTAATGAAAGCCCAAAGCCCAAACAACACAAAGAGGGCCGGCCATATTATGTGGGGAAGGAGAGATATTTAGTCAAGTGTTGACTAGGTTTTCTTTTGTCTATATAAGGAACTTTATAGTGATAAAGTTCATAAGGGTTTTTTGAAGTGTTTAAACAACAAAGAGGCAAAAGAAAAAAGCTCTCTAACACATCAAAGGGCCGGCCACCATTGGGGTGTTTTCTCTAACAATCTTTCACCCTTTTGGTTATTCCTTCATCCTTCTCACTACACTAGTGGGTGAGGATCTTTAGAGGTTTCCTACTTTGGAAACTTGAAGAGAACCTAGGAGCACTCATTCTTTCAAAGTGGAGGAGGCAAGGAGGGAAGCTAGGCTCAAGGATTTCAAGGAGCAAAAGGCTTGGAGGTGGTCCATCCTTGGTCTCAAGTCTAGATCAAGAGGTATAAGACTAACCTTCACTTTGTTCTTGATTCTATAAATTGTTTTGATGCATTATATATAAACCTATGAACCTTGAAGGGGATTTGCATGACTATAGCTTTGATAATATGTTATAAATACTTCCGCTGCTTACGTATATCAAAATTGTTTTGGATATGCATGATAGTCATTTAGAAATCCCATACATGAATCTCATAGATTTCCCTTCACTTTCTCAGTAGGCGAATCAGTCTCAGCAGCAAGAGGAATGGGCCTTGGCGCCACTTTTGCAACAAAGTTCACCTTATCGCTCTTCATAATAGCAAGCTTCTCCAAAGGTGAACCAGACTTAGCTCCAACGGATGTCTTGGTACAGACTTTGGCACTGGGATTATGACAGAACCTCTATGAGCAATCCAATCAGCAATCGTAGTAGCCATTTTTGGCATGGTGGGCACCACAGGCTCAGATGTAGCAGCCTTATTTTTCTTCCCCTTAAAAGAAGTCAAGTCAATCACAAACCTCTTGACAGCAGGGGGACCCTCACAAGCACCAAAGGAAGTCTTCGGTTTTTCTCAATCGGCATCTTTGAGCAGGCTAGGAAGATCTCTTATTTCCACCTTCATTCATAATAGGTTCCACAGCAACGATCGGACAAGCTAATGACTAATTAGCCAACGCTATTCATGGTACTCAGTGGGGAAGCTCAACCCATGTTGGCTTTCCCTTCATTTTTTCTCTAGAAGGCCTGCATGCCCAATTTTCCAGGAGCCCATGAAGCCCGCAACCTCCTCATTTCTCTTAATCGCTGGCTTAGCGCGCGTCAAGTTTAAGGGCCTAAAAGACATAAGCCATACGGCTCACTTAGCACTGCACCCCAGCGCCTCAATTTGCGGCCCCAGCTGCACAGCTGCCTTTGGCTCTAGCCAAGCCGAACAGCCCAAGTAGTGGTCCCTGCCACAGTACTCCTCAGCCCATGCCGAGCCGACTCTTGGCCCTTGCCAGTCGATGTGCTGCACCACCCTTCTCGCAATAGCACTATCCAAGAAGAAGACAAGGAAAATTAATTTTTTCTTACCTCGGTACGTTGCGGAGAAGACGAAGAAAGCAACAAAAGATGGTCATTTGCACGAGCAAATGTAGAAGATTGCTAGGGGAGGGGGAACACATATCCTCTAGCTCTCTTTCTCTTGTAGGGTAGAATGAATTGCTCTCTAAAGTTGATTTTATCATCTACTTAAGGTAGACCTAAAGAGAGAATCTACATCAACATAGGAAACAATCCAATGTTCCCTAAAGCAAGAGAATATCTCTACACCTGCTGCTCTTTCCTGTGAGAAGCCCAACAAGTGTAGGGGCATTTGAGGAGCCAAACATAATCAAGAAAATTATGGAGGCGACACGTGGACTTTTGGGTGAAAAAAGACAAAATTACGCTCGAGGCACACAAGGATTCCCACGTGCATGTAACGGATAATAACGGCTCAATCAAGAAAGAGTCAAAGGTGATCAAAATGGTATTTATTCAAAACCCTCTCATCATTCCTCATTAGATACTCATCCAAAAGGTAACTCCCAATTATTCTATTTAAATTGGGATTGATTACCATGTTAATTGCAAGATATTATTTCACATAATATCTTGCAATTAATCTCATAAAACCACCATAAGTGGCCGGTCCCTATTCTCCAAATAGGGCTGGCCACACCCTATAAATAGTCCCATTTTTCTCCAAAAAGTTAAGTTCATTCGCTCCCTAAAATTTCCTAAAACACGTTCTCTCTCAAATTTTAGCTTTGGCATAAGAGATTCTTCAGCCAAAGCTCCCCCCCCCCCCAAAACAACAATTCATCATGGGCGTGTGAGACTTTTTGTTATTAATTTTGTTTTCTTAATGCTCTTTTCTATCGCCACATAATTTCTTTCTTACGGTAAAATCCAAAGTTACTAATTTATCTCAAAAGCTGCAGATGTAAGTTTGACTTGAAAGGAAATTTGGTATTTTAGGTATGAGTGACTTGCTGTCTCCATTTGTCGTTCTTTTTTAGGATAATGCTGATGCATTTGGTGCTTTGATATGCTTCTAAGAAGAATGGTATTCTAAGTTTTACAAATATGTTGAGCTTGATAGTTCTATACTCAATCACTTACATTTTCTTTTCAAACCCTTCATTCAGCGTGAAAATTTCCAAATGGAAGGACCGACTGGGGTAATGAAGCAGTTGCAAGCATTGTGGACTACAGAGCCTGCATTGACAGTTACATATGGATGAACTATGATATTGATTAGATGCAAATTTTAATTGTATGACCTTGCCAAACTCCATAGAGTAAATGATGGCTTGCTTCTTCTTTTCGCGCTGTGACTTTTCCTGAATTATTTGACGTCAAAGGGGCATATTTCATAATATTGGTTTTAGGGTTATAGGCGCATTTCTTTGTATTGTAGTTCGTATGATGAGCTTGGCATTATAAAAAATAAAAATGGGAAGGAAAATTAGCCTATGGAGTTGGGAGTTTGGAGAGTAAGCTCCAAGAATGTCTATGCTTCTTTTGATTATCCTTTGTTTCTTTTGGCCGGAATGGATATGATAAGTTATAATGAGATATTTCTACTGCATATTTTACATTATAAACTGCAGCATGTATAATTGTATATATTTAACTTGTCAGTATGTTAGATGCAGATGATGTGGGCTGCTGATTTTCAAGAATCCTTGGCTTACAATTTAGAGGGCAACTGTCTGGAAGCCTTGGTAGTAAAGCTTACTAGAGATTCTGAAGCAGAATTGAGGATTGAAACAGTTGAGAGTGGTGGTGATACAAAGAGCGGATCACATTCAAACAATGGGAATCTAGAATGCTCTGTGTCTGACACTAGAATGAAGTCTGGATCAGCCTACAATTTTTGCGGGTTGACAAGGAGTTTTTGGTCAAGGAATGACCGGATTGTTAGTGTTTTTGACAATGGAAGAAGGAGGAATGCACTAAGAATGTAAATGGCTGCTATTCTCTCTGCAAGTCGCAGAGGAACCTTTTTGTAAAATTATATATATGTTTCTCTCTCTTTTCACACACACGTGAAAAGGAATAATTCAGTTAACAAAGCTTGGCTGGATCCTTCCTTCTAGTTAAAATGATCACAGCCACTCATCTAGTAATAGCTAGGATCATCACACATGGCACTCATGGCCTTACATATTTTGATCTTACACTTGGCAATTTCTAAGCACAAGTGGATACACAATTAAAGACAAGATTATTCTCAAATACTAATCAGCTCATGGCTTATAGTTCAACACTCCCCTTTAAGATTTGAGCTGATTTGACTCCAAGCAAACCTCTGAGATAGCTGAATCGATCCTTAGCCAAAGGTTTTGTGAAGATATCGGCTAATTGCTCTTTTGTAGGACAGTAAACTAGATCAATGATTCCTTCTTGCAGAGCATCTTTGATAAAATGGTATCTTCGATCAATATGTTTAGTCTTCTGAAGAAACACCGGATTCTTTGTGATAGCAATTGCAGATGTGTTGTCACACTGCAATGGAGTGGCTTCAGTTTGAAGTTCCCCAAAATCTTCCAGTACAAACCTAAGCCAGATTGCTTGTGCAGTCGCCTCTGAAGCACTAATATATGCTGCCTCAGCAGTTGAAAGTGCTACACATGTTTGTTTAACTGATGTCCAAGAGAAAATCCCACTGCCAAAAGAAAAGGCATATCCTGAAGTGCTCTTACTATCATCCACTGATCCTCCCCAGTCACTATCACAGAAACTAATCACCATAGAGTTTGTACCTTTCGTATACTCCAAACCATAGTCTAATGTTCCTTTAATATATCTGAGAACCCTTTTGGCAGTTCCATAGTGTTTGTTTGTGGGAGAATGCATGAACATGGAAAGTAGACTTGCTGCATACATTATGTCTGGTCTTGTAGCTGTAAGATACAGTAAACTCCCCACAATCTTTCTATACTGCTCTTCATTTGCTGGACCACTTCCATCATCCTTACTAAGTTTTTCAGCTGAAATCAGTGGTGTAGACACAGACTTGCATTCATTCAACCCAAATTTATTCAACAAGGAAGAGTCATACTTCTTTTGGTGAATAAATATGCTGAAATTAGTTTGAATGACTCCCATTCCTAGAAAATGGTGAAGTAGACCCAAATCAGTCATCTCATATTTCATCATGTCCTCTTTGAATTCTTCCAACATTTCTTTGCTACTACCTATGTAGACAATATCATCTACATAGATAGACACAATTATGATATCCTTTTCTCCCCTTGACTTGATGTACAATGTTGGTTCACTGAGACTCTTTTGAAAACCACATTGGGAGAAGTATGCATCAATTTCTCCATACCAGGCTTTAGGTGCCTGTTTCAGTCCATAAAGAGCTTTATGAAGCCTATACACTTTATCTTCCTTGCCTTGCACTGTGAATCCTTCTGGTTGGTCTACATATACTTCTTCCTGCAGTACTCCATTTAGGAAGGTAGATTTAACATCAAGTTGATACAACCTCCAGCTCTTTTGAGCAGCTAATGCAATGAAGGTTCTGATAGTGTCCAGTCTAGCCACTGGAGCATAGGTTTCGTTATAGTCGAAACCAGGTTTCTGAGCATAACCTTTGGCAACCAACCTTGCCTTATTCTTCAAGACTGTGCCATCCAGATTCAATTTGGTTTTATAGACCCATTTAACCCCAATAACAGGCTGCATTGTTGGTCTATCTACTAATTCCCATGTACCATTCTTTTCAATTATGGTCAACTCATCCTACATTGCTCTTAACCATGATTCATCTTGAGCTACTTCTGCATATCTTTCAGGCTCCATAACACACAGATTGCATTGAGCAAAAATATCATCAAGATTTCTCCATTTCAGAGATGTGTGGTCATAAGCCTCTGAAAGCTTTGCGGATTTAGGAGTGCAACTTTCTTGTTCTTATGTATGAGAAGGAGAACTAGGGCTGAGAGAACTTCCTTCAATCACACTCATCTCATATGAATTCACACCAACTACATTTTCAGGTTGATCCTGAATGTAGGTTGCAGCAGCTGAACCTTGTGAATTTTCTTTCCAATTCCAGGTCATAGATTCATCAAAGACTACATCTCTTGACAAGATTAACTTGTTAGTACATGGATTAAATATTCTGTATCCCTTCTCACATGTAGCATAACCCACAAATACACCTTTAACACTCTTAGCATCTAGCTTCTGTCTTGTCTCAGTAGGTACATGTACATAGCACAGGGAACCAAAAATCTTGAGATATGCTATGCCTGGTTTTCTGCCACTATAAGCTTCAAAAGGAGTTGTATTTCCAAGTGCCTTTGTAGGACACCTATTTAGAATATATACAGCTGTGTGTATAGCTTCAGCCCAAAGAACATATGGCATACCTCTATCATGAAGCATAGTTTTTGCCATTTTAACCACAGTTCGATTTTTCCTTTCCACCACTCCATTCTGTTGAGGAGTATAAGCCATGGTGAGTTACCTTTGAATGCCTTCAATTTCACAGAACTTAGTAAACTCAGAAGATAAGAATTCTCCACCTCTGTCACTCCTTAGACTTTTAACTTTGAAACCACTCTGCAGCTCCACCATTGACTTGAACCTTTTGAAATAATTGAATGCATCAGATTTGTATCTTAGAAAATACACCCAAATCATTCTTGTACAATCATCGATGAGTAACATGAAATATTTGTTTCCAGCCAAGGATGCATTCTGCATAGGACCACACAAATCAACATGAATAAGTTCCAGAGGACAATTTGCTCTCCAGGATTGTTTCTTTGGAAACCAGTCTCTATGTTGCTTTCCAAATTGACATCCTTGACATACATCTTTGATTTCTTCTAGGTATGGAAGACCATGCACCATATTTTTCTCACTGAGTTGCTGCAACCCCCTGAAGTTCAAATGACCTAGTCTTCTGTGCCAAGTCCGAGTAGAGTGATCTATGCTCGCTTTCAAAACCAATTGATTGTCGTGCAACAGAGAAAGATGATAGCAACGATTTTCTTTCTTCTTGACCTTGATGACAAGATTGTCAAGTGAAGGTCCATCAAATACACTACACAAACCTCCTCCAAACACTAGATAATATCCATGCTCATCCATTTGACCTACACTCAACAAATTTTCCTTCAATCCTGGCAAATGCATGACCTCTCTAATGTACTTCTTCCCTTTATTAGTATTAATTTCCAATGAGCCCATTCCAGCAACATTTACTAACACCCCAGTAGGCATTTGTACCTTTCCAGCAACATTTGTTCTTATATCAACAAGGAGATCAGCATTCCCTGTCATGTGGTTACTACAACCACTGTTAATGTACCAATTTCCATTGACATTTTTCTTTGAAATTGCACTATTAGCATAGAACAGATTCCCTGTCACTTCCACCTGATTTGTAGAATTTGCCTTTTGCACAATCTTCCCTATAGTGCATTCTCTAGCCCAATGACCAAACTTATCACAGTTATAACATTTGGGCTTCCCTTTATATCTACATTCACCAAAATGGAACTTAGAGCACACTCTACACTGTGGTTTGGTACTCTCTTGACCCATTGACTGTGTCTAGTATGAATTGGATGCAGGGCTATTGAGAGGTCTCTGTTGAAATCAAGACTTTGGATCCCATTTCTTTCCCTTGGGATTCCAATTCTTCTGAAATTTTGATGAACCAGATTGAGCTCCACTCCTATTCTGCCCTTGTGGACTCACTGAGAATGATGCAAATGCCTTCTCAGTGGTATCAACATTATGTAGATCAAACCGTTGTTCTTGACTCTTCAAGATTGCAACAACTTCCTTCAATTCTACAGTCTCTAGACACTTTGTATTTTCTATAACCAAACAGATCGAATCATAAGGTTTACTTAGGCTTATTAGAACCTTCTGCACAAGTCTCTCATTAGAAAGAGATTCACCAAATGTTCTCATCTGATTAATTAAGTCATTCAGCCTTGTGAGATAACTAGATAAGGATTCATCATCTCGCATTCTAGCATACTCAAATTCTCTTATAAGATTTTGAAGTTTTATAGATTTAACCTGATCACCACCATGGTATTCACCTACAGTAGATCCCATGCCATCTTGGCTGAGTCAGCGTTTGCAATCCGAGGAAAGATCTGATCAGATATTGCGTTTTGTATAATTCCCAGAGCCTTTGCATCTCTCATTAGCACTGCCATCATTTCTTCATCACGATCGTCTTCCGATGACCCTTCAACTTCCTTCTTCTTCTTCTTTGAATCGGGTGTTGGCAATCCCTTTTCTACCAGATTCCATAACCCAATGGATTTGAAGATTGTTACCATTTTAATTCTCCAGAACTCGTAGTTCTCACCGGAGAAGATTGAAGTTCTCACCTCCGAGCCTCCAGATCCAGACATCTTGCAAGCCTTTCGTGAGCTTCGATTGAGCTCAGTGACCTCACAGATTTACGCCTAGATTTTAAATGGCGCAACCTGGCTCTGAGGCCATGTTAGTGTTTTTGACAATGGAAGAAGGAGGAATGCACTAAGAATGTAAATGGCTGCTATTCTCTCTGCAAGTCGCAGAGGAACCTTTTTGTAAAATTATATATATGTTTCTCTCTCTTTTCACACACACGTGAAAAGGAATAATTCAGTTAACAAAGCTTGGCTGGATCTTTCCTTCTAGTTAAAATGATCACAACCACTCATCTAGCAATAGCTAGGATCATCACACATGGCACTCATGGCCTTACATATTTTGATCTTGCACATCTGCACTGCGGTCTCATCAACTAGGAATGGGGATGATGAATTACCGGCCTTCTGTGTTTTACCAATCCTCATCATAAACCATCAGAAAATTAATCGCAAGACGCGTTCATTTGATGATATGATAAGGGTAGGTGGTGCTATCCCTTAATTATTCAATTTCTCTGTTTGTTTCCAGCCTGTCAAAGGTGGGGTTGAGAGTCTGAACATTTGGAAGGAGAGATTTATTTGGCGGTTATACAAAATTTCATATGCTGAGAACTACTTGAGTAACAACCTTAGAAACTTTGTTAGACAATTTTACTTGTGAATTGGAAATGTACTTTTCTTTAGGTCATTATAAATTATTCCTCCTCAACGAACACAAAACAATACCACTGACATGACACTATTGCCCTTTCTGAATGTCTCAACGGTTAACCCGCTACTTGCCATCTACTTCTTGTTTGGAATTCGGCAATTTTTGCGTATCTCTCCCTGGTTTCCTATCAAAACCTGGTAAGCTCCCATTTGGTTCATTGACATAGCAAATGACCTTCGAAAGTCTTCCAAACCGGCAGCAAACTCTTCAGTGATTTCCCTAGTACAATAGTGATCAATTCCAAGCATGGCCTTGTAGAGAGAATTCTGGAGTAGTACGTTTCTGTGAATGTGTAATTGGCACCAAATTGCGGGTTCAGACACACCAGTGGGTTGGTCTGTCCCTTTTTTGTTCTCAGCAGGCAACTCTTTCTCAAATCGTATAAGAGTGAAGGGTCCATGCTTGGGTCTGGCTTTTTTGTGCCATTGAAATTGTACAGCTGATCATGAAATGTAGCGACAATGTATTCTGCCCATTGAATGTGCACCTGAAACCAATTGAAATGCATTTTAATTCGAAACCCTCTACGAGAAACCGATAATCCCACATCAAAATTACACTTACAATAATCTATTTAGTGGTGTTTTACCTTAATTGGTATTTCAATTTACTATTATTAGGGAATTCTGAACCCCTTTAGGGATCGTTTGATAAACATGTCGTTTTTAGTGAAAATAAAAAACTAAACACGAAATTGGTATCAATCAAAACGGCCTCTTTAGTTTTTTTATTGTGGATGATGTTACCTAGAAGAGTTGTCATATTGAGTACATTCAAGCCTCTAGAATAAGTATTTTAGGGAAGCCTCCCATATGATGGGGGGTGAGGGAAGATCCACTCATGACTTGCTTGTTGTGGCTTAGAGAGAGAGAGAGAGAGAGAGAGAGAGAGAGAGATATATATATGTGTTTGTACGGTTGTGTAGAGGATGTGTTATTCTCCCTATGCAGTGTTTGTACGGTTGTGTAGAGGATGTGTGTTATTCTCCGTATACAGTGCCTTTATTTATTGTAATAAGGGAGGGAATATAGAGGATGTGTTATTCTCCCTATGCAGTGCCTTTATTTATTGTAATAAGGGAGGGAATAATCATTCTCCTCCAAGTAATACAAGTCCTAATAGGGAAGAATAACTAGTATCAAATCTAATCTATAATTTATAGAATCACACTTTAATACAATGTTTTATAACACTGCTCCTTGAGTGTGTAAATACTCAAGTAGATTCGGCATCATGTAGAGTTGAGGAAGTTGGCTTGTCGACACTGATTCTGTGAACACGATAGTCTCAAAGTAAAGTAGGAACTTGCATATGAAACCAAGTCTCACAAAAAAACCCAATGGTTATGGTAAAACCCTAGTAGGGACAAAACCATAGTTTAAGGAAAATGCATGAGTAAATGCAAAGTCAAATGAAACGTCTACAGGACGTCATCAAGGATATGATCAACCCAAGGTGAGTGCCTTGTCAAAACCTCGTTAGGTAGCAAAAACCCAAAGGACAAAATGCTCTTAATCTTAGGGAAAAAGAGTACGTTAAGATCAAGCAAGTATACTTCAAGATACTCCCCCTAAGTTTGACATAATTCCAAAGAGAACTAACAATGTTACAACTTAGAAAGTTTACGTATACCTATTACTTGAACAAACTTCTGAAACGTTGTCTTGTGAATGAATTTGCGTGACTTCCATCTTCTATTGCTCTTGTTGTTGATGTGAGAAGAAGAACTTCGACGCAATGTTCTTGGTGTTGTCTCCTTTGATGTAACCCTTCTTGAGCTATTTGATGCATGCTATGTTATCTTCATAGATCGTCGTCGGGACATCAACAATGGGGTAAAGATCGCAGGAGCTTCGAATATATGGCCCACAATTGCTCTTAACTAGAAGCATTCCCGAGTAGCTTCATGTAAGGTGAGTATTTCAGCATGGTTAGACGAAGTGGCAACTAAGGTTTGTTTAGTTGACCTCCAAGATATTGTGATGCCTCCAACGGTAAAGACGAAACCCATTTAAGAGCACGCCTTGTGTAGATCAGATAAGTATCCTCTTTCAGCATAACCAACAAAGTGGGAATCGACTCGAGATAAGGGGTGCGACACCACTCGAGGATCCATAGAGATAGAACAAGTCTAGATCTGTAGTACCCTTAAGGTAACGAAAGATGTCATTAACACCAGTCCAATGTCTATGTGTTGGTACATTACTGTATCTTGCCAAAAGATTAACGTCGAAGGAGATGTCGGGTCTAGTGCATTGGGCTAAGTATAGTAAAGCACCTATCGCACTTAGATAAGGAACTTCAAGCTCCAAAATCTCTTCATCATCCTCCCTCGGACGGAAGGGATCTCATTTAGCATCTAGCGATTGTACGACCATAGGAATACTCGAAGGTTTCACTTTATCCTCATTAAAGTGGCACAACATCTTCTAGGTGTAGTTCGTTTGATGTACTAAGATTCCATCTGAACGGTGTTCTATCTTGAGACCAAGACAATATTGAGTCTTTCCTAGATCTTTTATCTCAAATTCTGCCTCTAGTGTGCGATAGTTTACTCGAGCTTTTCAAGAGTTCCAATGAGCTTCATTTCGTCCACATAAACTGCAACAATCACAAAACTGGAATGTGACTTCTTAGGCCTTGTTTGGTATGCCGTATATAGAACCGAATATGATTATTAATACATAACTGGGTGTTTAGCACTCTCTCGTTTTAAAATGAACTCGACTAATTTAATCTGATCTTTTTATTTTATATAGCATACATTCTCTTAATAAACCTGTCCAAAAGGAGAGTATAATTAGTCGGGTCCCTTCTCTCTTGCGCGAACTGGGCTTTCTCTCTCGCTTCCCTTATTTTCACCTTCTCTCGCCGGCTACATTCTCCCCATCTCCTCTGGCTAGCTATGTTCTTGCCTTCTCCCCTGGTCGGCTCTGTGTTCCCCGTCTCCTTTTGTCGGCTCTGTCCTCCTTGGGGTCCTGTTCTCCTCGACTCTGCTCTCCATGTTGCCATCGTTTTGGTTTAATTTAGATGCCCATAGAGAGACCACTCGCACCACCACTGTATAAATTCGAAAAGACATCTAGGTTTTAGAACCTCGAATTGCATTGATGATAGGATTTGAAAATTTGGAAAGATTTCATCTGGATTTTACGATTTGCCTGTTTTCCCTTTTTTATTGTTTGCTTATTATAATTTAATTCCTTAGTTTCTGGGTATTTTTTAGATTAGTTTCAAATGTATAGAGGGGGAAGATCTGCTTGAGGGTGCATTTCAAGCCTCTTTGGGCTAACAACTATGAGGAGATGGGGGAGTGAGGATGTTGGGGGTGGTGCGGCGGAGAGATCTGGGGAAGACTGAAGAGGTGATTTCAATTTTTTTAATTATATTTTTAGTTTGATTGAAATGAAGGAAATATTTTTTTTTTTTAATTTGATTCATTTGGTGGTTGTGAATTTTATATTGTGAAAAAAAAAATTCAGTTCTTTTTTCAATAATCATCAATTTTTATCTTAAAAGTAATAATACTTTGAATTCCTCTTATCCGGTGTAATACCAAACACAATATAAATAATATGGTCGTTAGTCCGATACTGCACCAAACACTAGATTAATTTAGTTAGTACTATTCGATGACTATTTATCTTATTCGATTAAAATAGTCAATATAGTCTGAGCTACCAAACAAAGCCTTAATGAACACGCAAGGGCATAGTTCGTTGTTCACATATCCTTGACTAGTCAAATACTCACTCAGACGGTTATACCACATTTTTCCAGAGTGCTTCAAACCATAAAGTGAACTTCTCATTCGAATTGAGAGCGTGTTCCGAGGTATGGAACTATTTGATCCGGTCAATGTAAGTCCTTCGGGAACTTTCATATAAATTTCCGTATCAGGATCCCCATAGAGATACACAATTACTATGTCTATCACCTGCATACTCAGTTTTTCGAGAACTACCAAACTGATAAGGTAGCGAAAAGTAATCACATCCATAACGGGTGAATAAATTTCATCATAGTTAATCCCGGGGCATTGTGAGAAGGTTTGTGCAACAAGATGAGCTTTGTAATGCACAATTTTGTTCTCCTCATTACGTTTCCGAACGAAAAGACATTTATAGCCAACGGGCTTCACATTTGGAAGAGTATGAGCTACAGGTCCAAACACCTTACGTTTTGCAAGCGAATCGAGTTCGACTTGGATTGCTTTTTTCCAGCTTGATCAATCAATTCTACATCGACATTTATCAACGGAATGGGGTTCAATGTCATTACTCAACTTGATCTCAATAGCTATTGCATATGCTAATGCATCGTCGATGATCACTTCATTTCTACAGCTAACATCATCTAAGCTAGCATAATGGACCAAAATCTCTCAATTCTCGGGATGAGGATTCGTCTCTTCGAGGACACTTCCGTAATCTAGAATTTCCTCATGAGTTGGATAGAGTGAGTACGCGATAGTCAGATTCACAGTAGGCTCAACAACTTGTGCCGTTGGTTTCCTCTTGCGGGTCATTTGAACCAAGAGGTTTACCATGCTTATGTGTAGGGGTAGAGGATTGGCTAGCCACGAATGTACGTTGATCAGCCAAGGTGGCATCTAGGACCTCCATAAGGGAAGTTCGTCATACATTTAGTACATCCGTATTTGCAGGTACATTTGCAGCTGGACTATGTGATGTTGTCACTCGTGCTAGATCTGGGAAAGCATCTGGCATGCTTTGAGCTGCCCTCTGAAGATCTAATATGTGCTACACTTCCGTTTTAGACTCAGCGGTGTGAGAATCTAAATGAGGCAAAATGGGAGTCATCCACAATAATTCGCGTCGTTCTTCAAGAACGATAACGTTCTTATCTCCCCCTAACGACAGAAAGATTATCTCATAGAAGTGAGAATCTGCTAAATGAATGATAAATAGATTATTTATCAAAGATTCTAAGTATTGAATAATTGAAGGAGAATCATATCTGACATAGATTCTCATCCTTCTCTAAGGCCCAATTTTCGTACGTAAGGGTGGCAAAATCAGCACATAGGCCTTACAACAAAAAATGCGTAGATATGATATTTCACGTTCGTATCTAGTAACCAACTGAAGGGTGCTATATGGTTGTGTCGCAACAAGCCTTAGGCGGACCAACATGGCTGTGTGCAATATTGCAAGGCCCCAAGCAGCGATCGGGAGCTTGGTACGTATGACCAATGATAGAGTAATCATTTGTATGTGCTTAATGAATGCCTCTACCAAGCCGTTCTGGGTGTGAACATGGGGGTACATGATGTTTAACTTCAACCCCAGCAGACATGCAATAATCATCAAAAGTTTTAGATTTGAATTCTCCAGCATTATCCAATCGAATATATTTGATCGGGTAATCAAGGCAGTGATCCCTGAGCTTGTTGACTTGAGCCACTAGTGTGGAGATGACAACATTTTGTGTACAACAAGCACACGTGTGACCAACGTGTGGAAGTGTTAACCAATACCATCAAGTATCTAAATGGTTCGCATGGAGGTTGAATCGGTCCACAAATGTCCTCCTGAATCCTTTGTAGAAATGGTGGAGGATTCAAATGAATATTATCATAAGAAGGCTTAATAATAAGCTTTCCTACATAATAGGTTTGACATGGGATTCCTAATGGATGCCCGTATGAAAATTTGAGGATATAGTGCATCCTTATTCGTCTAGGGTGTCCCAAATGTTCGTGCGCAGTCCCTAAGGTAGAGTTGGCCACATAGTAGCTCTCTATAGGGTGTATGGTTGTAATATACAGACCATTCATGATACGCTTCATCTTCTCTAGAATATGCTTCTAGCCATATTCGTAAGAAGTGATGCACAAAAGTTAAACGTTGTTTTCTACATAGGTGTCATCGTGGTAGTTATTGTCTAATTATTGTCTCGAATATCTTTAATGCTCAACAACGTTCTTCCAGAATGTGGAGAATAAAGTGCCTCTTGAATGGTCAACATAGTGCCATTGGACAACATTATATGAGCCTTTCCATATCATTTGAAGTTAGTGAAATAGAGGCGTTCACGCAAAATGGTGTGCATGGTTACACTATCTACTAGACAACAAACTTTCCCATTAGTCATACCTAGAATAAAATTAATTGAACCAATCACATGCATAAAAGTTTGAAAACGTAAATCTATTCAATTAATTTTTTTCAAGAAAAGTTTATGAACTTTAGGTTCATAGTACCTACAAATAAATGCATATATATACAAAAATATGCAACAAATATATACAAGTAGGTCTTTGGGGCCTATGATTATAATTGAATTAAGTATTTAGATTTCAGGCCAAAATTAAAGGTTGGGCGAAAAAAATTAAAAAAAAAACTCATAAGGTCTGAAAAAAAAAATAAAAAGGTGTTAAAATTTGGTGGCCCACAAATTGAGCCAAAGCCCACAGGTGGGCTGAGTAAATTGGTGTCCTGGAGTCCAGGTCCAAATTTGGGTTGGAAGAGGCATGAACCTAGCTACAGGCAGGCCCAACGTCACACAAAATGGGGCAACAGACGCAAGTGTAGTGACAGAAGGCCCAAACGCACAAATCAGCAAGAGCCTATGTAGGGGGTTGATCTAGTGTGGTGAAGTGCAGGGGAAACAACGCAGGGGCCGAATTCAATGCAACGCCAGTAGGGGGTCACCATGACCATGTGGGTTGGTGTTGCGAGCGAGCCAAAGGGAGGAGCTGTTGTGGGTTGCAGCATGCAAGCCTAAAAACCAAACCTAGTTTTAGTTTAGGCCGAGAAGAACCAAGCCATGGTCTTGAACCAAAAACACCCTAGTCGTATACCGGGTGTGCTCGCTTGGGAATAAGACCGGCTCTACCGCTTTAGGTGGCCGTCTTTTGAGAGAAAATCTTTGAGGCAAGTTCGTGGGTTAATGGCGACCACGATTGTGAACGAAAAAAAATGGTAAATTTCAACGTTCAAAAAAATCTAAGACCCTAGAAAAACCAAATCAGAATTTCGAAAATCCAATGAGATTCGAATAAATCTTGACCAAAAATTCGTCAAGGATGATCTTCAGGTTGTCGGGGTCGTTAACCCATGGCGGAAGTGTGGTTGCAAGCCAGACTTGGGCGTGTTTTGGTGATGGTGACGCCATTGATGGCATGGGGTCTGGGTTCAGGCATGGAGCAATTGGTCAGTGGCTTGGTTTGACTCTAGTGGCTCAACGACCGCGGCTCGCTCAATGGGAAGGGTTTCAACGAAACCCCTAATTTATATTTTTTTTCAAAATTTCAATTATAAATATATAATTTAATGCTAATATGTATATGATTTCATGCAATATCAATTCACATAATTCAACAATATTATGGATATAATGCATACACAATTTATGTAGAATCTAAAATTCATAAATCGTAAAGTTGGGTTATGCATTATGGTGAATGTTTATGCTATTAGGGCTGCAAAAATATCGAGGTAAAAACCGTTGTTTTGGAAGAACTTGATTGTATGATGATATTGATGAACTAGTTTAATGCAGAAAATTATTTCTTCAATTTCAGTTTTCCATCTTCAAAGCTTGTGTCAAGTTAAACACACAAAAAAATAAAAAAAATAAAAAAATTTGAATCAATAAAATCAAAATTGAATCAATTAAGAATAATTGAAACGTAATACTCCCATGATTGAAGATGAATAATTTCTACGTCAGATTCCTAAGCGCAGCGGTAGGAGCGTGCTGATAATGTGTTTTAGCGTATTTTCATTTGATAAGGGAGAGAAGGGGGCAGAGAAAGAGATTTGTTTGTAGGGTTGTGTATAGGATGTGTTATTCCCCTACACTGTGCCTTTATTTATAGTAATAAGAGAGGGAAGAATCCTTCTCCTCCAAGAAATACAAGTAATAATAGGGAAGAATAACTAGTATCAAATCTAATATAAGATTTACACAATCACACTTTAATACAATGTTTATAACATACTTTTTATTTTATTTTAAATAGCGATATTATCTATTGATAAGGGGAAGAGGAAGTGGGATAAGCCTCACAATGGCACTATTCTAAAAATCCCTACCAACGCCGCCTAGGCACTAGGTGGCTAGTCACCGTTCTGATTAATGTCTAGGCATTTGAAAATTAAGAAAAAGCCCCTGGACCTGCTGAGGTGTCCGCCTAGACCCGCCTAGGTTGTGATTCACTTAGATAGAAAATATATAACTTTTATTTTCATTTTATTTTATTTTTTGAATAAATTGTAAGAGACTTGTTGAATAGTTACATGAACACATATGCTTGTTCCCCATGTTTTCATTATGTTCTAATATTTCATAATATATATGTGATTCTATTTTGTAGTTTATGATGAAATTATATATTTTTTTAAGTATAAACAAACACTTATTTACACGAAATATAATAAATTTACTTAAATCCACCTAGTCCGCTTAGGCACTTGCATAAGCTCTTAAATCCACCTAGTCCGCTTAGGCACCTGCATAAGCTCCGCCTAACTTCCTAGGTGCTAGGCCCCAGTTCGCCGCCCGACTAGCGCCTAGCGTCTTTTAGACCCTTGCTGAATGGGCGAACTATAATAATGTGGTTTAAATTTGCCTTTGTCGAAAATCGAACTTAAGACATCTCATTTACAAGTGAAGAGGAATGTCACTAAATGTAGTACTAAGTGGCAATTAATACTATTTTTAAATAACAACATATAAATTTTGGGTGCAAATAGTAGTTTTTCATTAAAATTACCAATTTCTCTTTAGTGGTATGTACAAAAAATGAAAGGATGAATGAGATGAAAATATAAGATCTAACAACTGGAAATCAAATCTTATGATTTGACCACTCGGAGCACTGAGTGCTACATAGCATTAAAAGTCAGACTCAAAAATTAATATTGTAAGTTGTAGGGGTGGGTTCGGTTTCATTCGGTTTGGTTTTTTGCCAAAATCGAAACCGAACTGAAACTTCAGTTCAGTTCGGTTCAATTTTCTTTTGGCTTTTTTGGTTCAATTTTTTTTCGGTTTGGTTTTATTCGGTTCAATGTCAATATGGTTTTGGTTGTTTATTTTATTTTATAAAACTTGATCATTTTTTAATATGGAACTTAGAAAAGAAGCTTGCATTGGTAGACTAATAATAAGAAAATGGGGAAAGTGGAAAAGTGGGAAGGTAGTTGTACATATACAAAATCATATAAACCAATCCTATGCTATCAACAACCTCAATTGCAAAGAAAAATGATCACCATATCCATTAAAAAAACATACAAATAGAGAAGCTCTTCCAAATTCCAAAGCCTTCCTATTGTGTTCCTTTCAAGTGCAAATATAAGGATAGTATAATGGCACAAGTAAGGGTGTCGAACCATAGGGACTAATTAGACCTCTACAATTACTAGTTTTATGTGAATGCAAATGAAAACAAAATTTAGATTTTTGTTTTGAACGCTAAAGTAACTGAAAATGCAAGACAAGATAAAGATGAATGATAGGTTGATTAAAAAAAATAATGGGAATGGAACTAGGGATACCAATTTCACCATTACAAGCCAATTCCATGAAAACTAAGTCAAAACACATTCAACTCTCCAAACTGCAACTAGGGTTCGTTTTGCTTATTTTTGATCATCCATTTGATGTGTGGTTGTGATCAAGTACTCCTAATCTGCAACCTAGTTGTTATGTTAAACTTAGATTACCAACTAAGAATCCATTAAGAACAAGAAAACTTTAAAGAACCAAAGAAATCACATGGTAAAATGTATGCATAGCAGTTTCTTCATTCATTCACATGTCTACCAAGATTAAGCATGATGTGTACTATAACCTTGATCAAATAATCTGTAAGAAACCCTCAAGGTGATGAAACATTAAGATAAACAAACAATTTGAACTATGAAATCAGTGAATGAAATAGGAAAACAGATTGATGAATCTAATACTTTACCTTAAAAACATAGAATAGTTTTGCAAGGCTACATCAAAATCCCTAGCTATGAACTTAATTACACAACTTGATTATATAATATATAAATATCAAGAACAACATGAGTGAAATTAAATTTCATAAAAGAAGCCCCCTTGAAGCAATTTTGATGTTAAACTTCTCCAAGAATAGCTCGGCTGCGTGGTTTCTTTGGTGGTTGCGGATGGTGAAGAGAAATAGGGTTTTGTTTCTGGAAGAAAGGTTAAAGAAAGAGAAGAGAGAGAGAGCTCTGGACGACCCCACGGGGAAGCTTGTGTAAAAGTGGCTGAAACTCTCTATTTTATAAGGTTAAAGAGACTGTTACATATTGCAAATACATCCCAGTAATTGGGCATTTAATTCCCACGTTTTTTTGTTGTTATTGGTCTCTTAAAAGGGCCATATTCATCTCCATATTCAGTTTCCACTTTTAATTCTTTGTCTACATCAGCATCCTTATTCAATTCTCCACTTTTAGAACCATTTTGCCTTATATGTCCTCAACTGAGCTCCAAAATACAATTAACTGCACACTAACACAAAAGAGGGTAAAATGCAACTAGCTTAACTCAAAAATATCACAAAGGGACTAGGAATGGATGGTATAAATGTATGAAATATATGAGTTATCAAATACCCCCAAACCTGGTTTTTGCTAGCCCTCAAGGAAAACTAAAACTAAAACAAACAAAACAAAGAAAAATCTAACTAGACCACTTTCACTGGCTAAATGATTGCACTGAGCATGTGCAACAAGCCTTTAAATCTCTAGGTGTCCCTAGTAGGAGGAGTTGCGTCTCCTCAGGGTTTACAGCGATGACGCCCACAAATTGAAGGGAAATCTATGAGATTCATGTGGGATTTCTAATGACTAGCATGCATATACAATTCAAAATTTATATACGAAAGCAACGGAAGCATGTTAACAAATAATATCAAAGCTATAGTCATGCAAATCCCCTTCAAGGTTCATAGGTTTATATATGATGCATCAAAACATTTAAGTTAAGAACAAAGTGTAGGAATAGATCTATACCTCTTGATCTAGATTTTAGACCAAGGATGGACCACCTCCAAGCCCTTTGTTCCTTGAACTCCTTGAGCCTAGCCTCCCTCATTGCCTCCTCCACTTTGTTAGTATGAGTGCTCCTTTGGTTCTCTTTTAGTCTCCAAAGTAGAAGACCTCTAAAGATCCACACCCACTAGTGTAGTGAGATGGATGGAGGAATGACCAAAAGGGAGATAAGATGATTAGCTCACACTCCCTAATGGTGGCCGGCCTTTGGGTGTTTTAGAGAGATATTTTCTTTTTCTCTTTTGTTGTTTTAACACACAAAAACCCTATTGAAAATTATCTCTATAAAGTTTCTTATATAGACAAAAAGAAACATAGTCAACAACTTGACTTCCCTTTAAGTGGCCGGCCTTTAGTGTTTGGTTTGGGCTTTGGGCTTTTATTATTTCAAGTCATCCTATGCTTGAATAAAAGCCCAATGGGTCTAGGCCCAATGGGCCCAATTAAACCCGAACGTTTCTTCAAGCCCAAAACGATCTTATATCGCTTTTATAATTTCATTAGACTTTCTAATTAATCACAACACTTAATTAATCCAATTAATTATTCCCATCATCCATTAGTGGTATCACTACAAGAGTGTATCGATGTACAATCATTTTAGGTTCTAATTAGCAAGGCAGTAAGGTGATTGGCACCAATCCAATTGATTATATTTAATCCAATCACTTAGTGAATTAAAACTTCCTTTTAATTCACCTTCTTTGACTACTACATTTAATCATCTAGAAGAACTCACAAGCCATGAGTGACATCTAACCATATATCATGGCTACCCAAGCTAATGTAGAATTTGTTCGGAGAACCTATTCAGTTGGAATTACAATGTAATTTGATCCTTCTCTAAAACAATACTCTCAATCACATCATTATGGTATGGATATATTATGTCAAACCCCTAATGTGATCATTCCTTCTTATATGATTCAATTGAGTCGTATAGGAACGCTTTCCTTTATTACGCTCGATACTTCGGCCGAAGATTCCAGAATCATATCTTAGAGTATTCTTCCTCTCTTAACGAAGATTAGAGATTCCTTGTTGCGCATTCACTTGCCTTCATGACTAAGTGGCTTAACCCCAACTATGCCGTGGACACCTGCGAATGGGGTGACTTTGACATAATCAAAGATCAAGTACTTAACCACAAGACAACGACGATGCCTCAGGTCAAAGGACTACTTACATTATTCCAACCATAAGAGTTACTTGCTTGACATGTGTGTTGAACTCATTCCCTTAATGAGCACCTACATACTTGTCTTAGTGTCACTACACGAATGGGATGAGACTTTCCATCCTTCCAATTGAAGCGGACATAGTATGTACCGGTCTATGCATTGTCAGTTTCCCTCCGACAATCCTATGACCAGGAACCTTTTGGACATGATGGTTATGTGAAGAAGGTCTTTGTAGTCTAACATCATTAGATTACTTCTTCAACTGATCCATTGTCCATGGATTCACTATTTAGGACATATATCGTTCATTGAGATAGTCCTAATTAGTATCTTTGCCATTTGATGTATAAGAGTCATCTATACATCCATTCATTTGTCCTGAAAGGTTTCTTCCAAAGATTGACTTTCAGGGCATATTTCCAACAATCTCCCACTTGCACTAAAGTCAATCACTAGTGTATCTTATACTTGCTAGTTGGGAGAGCTTATGCTCGTAGGTTAACTTGGTTATGTATTAATCCTTTTTATTTAAAAGGGATTTACTTATCAAATGTTTCCAAAACATTTGATGATGTCTCTTTATTGTGTTCGAATACTTTAATGAGACCTTGATTCCATGGCTTGAGCTATCGCCCCATTACGTCGTAGTATCCTACTAATGACCTTATGGTTTGGATTCAATCATTGGTTCTATAAGAACCCCTTCATTCAAAACACCTTTTGAAGCAGTTTCTAAAACAATATATCGTCATATATTTCGTTTGTATACTTTATACAAACTTTGCTCCAACCTTGAGACCATTGTAGTACAATACTAACAATTCATTCATATGATTAGTACTTCTTCCAATATGAAGTTCCATTTGTTAAAATGGTTTATTTTCACTTTGGTTTATAACCTAAGTGAATGCACGCTTCCAGAGTCCCACTCTGATGTTTCTTTCTTAAAAGGCAATAATACTCTATCAGTTGCTTTGGTTCTGATCCTGGGATATAGTAATATCTTAAAGTGACAACCCCTGTGGTTCTTCACTTTTGGATATCTACTTCACAAGTCCATACATGTGTCCCTTTTGTGATTTTTGGACACATTCATTATAAGGGATACGAAAGTGATTTTCTGTCATATAGGAAAATGCTTTCTTAAATCTTCAACATTTGAGATTTAATTTCCCTATTTAATATCCTTGAAATAGCCTTGCTATATCAATAAGTCTAATTTCAAGTCTATACTTCAAAATTGACCGTGTCATGTTTTGCCATTTTTCGAGTAACATCTATGATTTATTAAGTTTATCAAATAGACTTTATTCATATCTTGTTGCTCAAATTATGACATCACTCCCACTGGCCTTGTTGTAACTTAGCATTCATTCTAAAATCTAACACTTATATTTTCTTGATTTGAATGCATATTGCTCCCACTAACTTGTCTTGGATCTATTGACAATCATTGAGATCCATTAGCTTATTGATGATGTCTCAACAATTTTGAGACTATCCACAACACTAGCTAACACAAGTTTATTTAAACGAATCATACACAAAAGAATTGCTTCTCAAGTAATTCCATTTGAAATATGTGACTTGCTTTATCAAGTCTATTCATTTAAATTATATGGTGTCGTACACCATATTTCAAGTTTTAGTCATACTAAGACCTTTAATGTAGTCATATAAGAATTATCCAAGTCTTTAGTGGAATCATGGCTCCTACTAAGGATATAGAAACTCAACCATTCCTTCTAGGTGGTTGATATAATTCTTTATCAAAACTACATAGAGCATTATAGTTACATGAGATGTTGAATTTGGATTGTCTTGTTGTTAAATCATATGTTGTGACTCATTTTTGAAACTATTCCCTTTTGTTTCATCAACTTGTCCATATGCTTCGTTATTTAGCTTGTTCTCATAAAAGAGAATAATGCACAACTCCCAACATATGACCATTTTATGCTAGGTTGATGAAACCAACATTCAAAGACTATTCTTTAGAACGTTACACAACATAGAATTTTAACGTTTGAAGAGCTTGAGGTTTTAACAATTAAAATTACAAACTCTTAATAATAGTCAAGTACTATTATTCTTTAGACAACTATAAACCAATCACATTCAAGTTTATATCCATTTTCACACCTCCCACTATTTCTCATGACTTTAATGAGAAATCATTTCATACATTCAAAATTGTATAAACGTGGAGTATACGGGTAGAAGAAATTGTGTAGTAGCTTTAAAACCTTTCAAGCTCGTTTGTTTCAATCTTCACTAAGTTAATGTCTCGTTATTAAGTGACTAAAGTCTTTAAACATTTTATAGATTTAGACACTTCTTTCTTGGTTTAATCACTAACACAATTGACATTTTAAAACATTTTAAAGAATGCCCAATTAGTTGTTCAAAACTTCTAATTGAATCAAGAGTGATCTTGATTATTGTGGTTCATGTGATAACCATATAAGAAACGTTTTTTCTTATTACTTATATCATTATAATGTGATCTTATTTTTCTTCAAGAAAGGAATCTCTAGACCTTTGTCAATTCATATAGAACTCATAGGTAGACAATTGGAACCAAATCTAAAAATTCATTGTACCCTTCTATGTCCTACATGTGAGATCTATCCATAATTGATAAGTCTAAAGTTTGGTTTATCACATTACAATAAGTGATATAAATCTTGTATCTCAACTAGGATACAACAAGCCAATATTCAATTCATAACACTACTTTTAAGGAAATAATATATTAGAAGGTATACATCACATTACATTAATATGATAATTCAAACATTCATAATGTTTAATACAAAAAGTATTAGCTCTATACATTTAGAGACTAATATATACCTTTATACATTTAGGCACTAATAGTGGTCTTCCATCATATGAAGCCACATTAAGTTCTTAACAAAATAAGAAAGTTTAAAGACAATCTTTAAATGCCTAACAAACTTCCTAAGTAGTAAGCAAAAACATAGTGGCCGAACCCTTCTCCACATTTTTCCTTACTTGTTCCTCTTCTACTTGGCTCCTCCACCTATATACAATTATACAAGTGATTATCCCTTTATATCAAATATAAATATTTAGAAGATCTAACAATTAGAATTGAAGATAAGAACATAAACCATACCTTGTGGCTTATCCTTAAGAGTTGCAAGGTATAACCTGCAATTCCTCTTCCAATGCCCCTCCTTTCCACAGTGGTGGCAAGTCCCCTTGGGCTCCTTTGCCTTCTTTTTCCTCGCTCCTCCTTGCGGCTTAGGAGTGGGAGACTTCTTCTCCTTCCCTTTGCCTTTGCCTTGCGGCTTGGCCTTGAAAGAGGATGGCTTGTTGTAGGCTACTGCAGCAGTCCCTACAACGTTCTCTTTCTTCATAGTCTTCTCGGCAGTTACTAACATGTTTAGTAACTCAGAGAGAGTATTATCCATCTTATTCATATTGTAGTTCATTACGAACTGCGAGAATGAATCAGAAAGAGAAGCCAATATGAAGTCCTGGGCCAATTCCCCGTCAAGTGGAGTACCTAGGTTCTCCAATTGTTCAATGAATCCTATCATCTTCAGTACATGTTGATGTACTGGAGCCCCCTTGACCATCTTGGTCTTCACAAGTTCACAGACAGTGCTAAAGCGACGGTTGCGCATCCCTTCACCATATAACTCCGTAAGATGGAGTATTATGGAAGATGCACTGTCCATGCCCTCATGCTGTCTCTGTAGCTCGTCATTCATGGAAGCCAACAGATAGCACTTGGCTTGTGTGTCATCCTCAACGTGCTTGTCATACTTAGCACGTTCATCCTCAGTGGCCTCAGGGCCGAGAGGTATGTGAGGTGGAGCCTTGTCTAGTAGGTAAACAATCTTCTCCAATGTTAGGAGAATCTTGACATTACGATACCATGATGGGAAATTGTGCCCCTCTAGGCAATGTTTGTCGAGAATTTTCGCAAGTGTGCTTCCAACCATATCTAAATACATAAACAATAAAATAATTAGTTTGATTGTTGATTAAGTCAAACGATTTGGGTCTTTAAACCGAATGACACCACCCCCCATTTTTGGCAAATTCCATATCCCTCAAGATGGAATCCGGGAGATTTCAAAGAAAGCTCCTAGCGGGTTATGGGAGGCTCTACCAAGCCCACCTCACGATGATACGATGTCGGCTAGCAAACATAATAATGAGAGGGTACACTTACCCATTCACAACAACCTCTTGTGATTACCCATGTTTTTGGCCTCTAGAAAACAATGCCTCACGATGATACGATGTTGGCATCATTTCTCTTAGTTAAGTTCTTTCCCACCATGCCGGTTTAGATAGGGGTTCAAGTATGACCTCACGATGATACGATGTTGGCCACACTCGTTGCCTACCTTAACCTCATCAAATGTTTTAAATAAACTCCTTCTAAGTATAAGCATGCACTTTGCACTCCCCCATGATAGGGTGAAGGCGGTGTACAAGTCATAAACAATTGGAGCCTACCACGGTGGAAGGCCACAAAAAAGTGTTCAAAGCACTCTTAGGCTTTCAACTTAATATTGTATGTTGGTTGAGGGATTTTAAGGTCTCATCAATTTTATTTATTTAATCACATTCAAATAAATTGTCCTATTATAACTATTAGTCCAAAGTTAATGAAATTAGTAGCATATGATATCCCCACTATTTGTTTTCATAAAACAAATCAATATCAAAACATTTTTCAAAATATTGGAGATATATATAACTACTAATTGTATTCATTATAGTTTAGTAGCGTATGATACTCCCACTATTTTTTTTAAGAAAAACAAATCAATATAAAACAAAAACGAATTTTTCAAATATTGGAAGTAACTACTACTACTAAGGTTTTTGCATTCCTTTGAAATTGGACTTTATAGTTATCTTAGGCTCTTGGATGACCATGGACTTATTAGGTTATTGCAACAACGAGCCAACATTGTTGAATATAAACTCGGGGAGGTTATGTCAATTTAATTACGTGCTTTTCAATCCAAACATTTTCATTGAGCCATTAGAAATGAAAGACAATCATTCATTGCTAATTAGGGCATTGGACCCATTTAATCTTTAATCTCATGTCAAAACCCTCTTTTAGTTATGTCTCCTTACCAGTAGTTAAAGAAACTCTAGTCTAGTACTAGAGGGAATCAACTAACTAAAAGAGATTAAGAAGTAATAAGAATTACAAACTGATTTGTACAAATTCCTACAAATTACACATACTAAGAGGGAGAGATAGATTAATGTCCAACGTGACAAGGTCCAATTGAAACAGTAATTAAAACACATTCCCAAGGTTCAAACAATTTGATTTTAGCGCCTTATCTTATAGCTCAATTATCGTTTAAGGCATAAGTCCATAGTCACCCATTTTCTAACTACTTAATCACATTAAATAATTAAATGGAATGCAACATAAACATTTAGATTTAGTGCATATGGGCATAATAGTATTATGAGTTTAAACAACTAACAAAATTAAAATCAAATATTTTAACTTTCTAGTTAGTAAGGGCCTAAATGCAAATATGAAAAAATTAGGGGTAAAACCGTAAATACTTCAAAAGTAAAAACAACTTTTTCCAAATTACAAAAATACCCCACAAGTGGGAAATCCACTAGGGGAGGCCGGCCATTACAAGGTGAGATGGGAAGTCTCACACTTTAATTCAATGCAAAGTAGAAAAAATTAAATTTTGCTTGTCACTTGGTTTTGGCTTTAAAGACTTAGGAGAAAAGGGGTGATGGAAATCTCCTAGTCAAGTCTAGGGTTTTATAAATTTATGATATGGTTATGGATGGTATGAACATCATCCAAAACCACAAAACAATGCATGAAAACCAAATAAAACCATTTTCATCAAAAACAAACCATGAACACCAAGAACAAAACCATGAACACATTTTCAAGATTTGTATATTCTTGGTGATTTTTCAAACCCAAAAACAAAAGTGACAAGGTTTCTACTTTCTAGCTTTAAAAGGATGTGTGAGTGTCTTACAATAAAACACAAACACATGCCAAAAACCACCCCAAAACCGTGCCTACCCTATGGAACAAAACCCCAAATTTTGTTCATGACTTACTCTTCATTCATGCATACAAATCACTTTTTGCATACATATCTTTCTCAACTATTGATTCACATTTTTTCAATTATTGAAAAACAAAAGATAAACATATTTTAAATGAAGCAATAACATGTCAAACTTGTTCAAAACTCAATCTTCATTCATGCATCCAAAACACCTTTTTGCATGCATATCTTTTCAATATTTGATTCACATTTTTCAACATTTGAAAAAACAAAAGATAAACATACTTTGAATGAAGAAATAATATGTCAAACATTAAATTAAAACCCATATGCATAAAATCCAAAAGGACACATAATATATAAACCTTTGGCTCTGATACCACTTGAAGGGAAATCTATGAGATTCATGTGGGATTTCTAATGACTAGCATGCATATACAATTCAAAATTTATATACGAAAGCAACGGAAGCATGTTAACAAATAATATCAAAGCTATAGTCATGCAAATCCCCTTCAAGGTTCATAGGTTTATATATGATGCATCAAAACATTTAAGTTAAGAACAAAGTGTAGGAATAGATCTATACCTCTTGATCTAGATTTTAGACCAAGGATGGACCACCGCCAAGCCCTTTGTTCCTTGAACTCCTTGAGCCTAGCCTCCCTCCTTGCCTCCTCCACTTTGTTAGTATGAGTGCTCCTTTGGTTCTCCTTTAGTCTCCAAAGTAGAAGACCTCTAAAGATCCACACCCACTAGTGTAGTGAGATGGATGGAGGAATGACCAAAAGGGAGATAAGATGATTAGCTCACACTCCCTAATGGTGGCCGGCCTTTGGGTGTTTTAGAGAGATATTTTCTTTTTCTCTTTTGTTGTTTTAACACACAAAAACCCTATTGAAAATTATCTCTATAAAGTTCCTTATATAGACAAAAAGAAACCTAGTCAACAACTTGACTTCCACTCTCTCCCTTTCCCTTTAAGTGGCCGGCCTTTAGTGTTTGGTTTGGGCTTTGGGCTTTTATTATTTCAGGTCATCCCATGCTTGAATAAAAGCCCAATGGGTCTAGGCCCAATGGGCCCAATTAAACCCGAATGTTTCTTCAAGCCCAAAACGATCTTATATCGCTTTTATGATTTCATTAGACTTTCTAATTAATCACAACACTTAATTAATCCAATTAATTATTCCCATCATCCATTAGTGGTATCACTACAAAAGTGTATCGGTGTACAATCATTTTAGGTTCTAATTAGCAAGGCAGTGAGGTGATTGGCACCAATCCAATTGATTATATTTAATCCAATCACTTAGTGAATTAAAACTTCCTTTTAATTCACCTTCTTCTTTGACTACTACATTTAATCATCTAGAAGAACTCACAAGCCATGAGTGACATCTAACCATATATCATGGCTACCCAAGCTAATGTAGAATTTGTTCAGAGAACCTATTTAGTTGGAATTACAATGTAATTCGATCCTTCTCTAAAACAATACTCTCAATCACATCATTAGGGTATGGATATATTATGTCAAACCCCTAATGTGATCATTCCTTCTTATATGATTCAATTGAGTCGTATAGGAACGCTTTCCTTTATTACGCTCGATACTTCGGCCGAAGATTCCAAAATCATATCTTAGAGTATTCTTCCTCTCTTAACGAAGATTAGAGATTCCTTGTTGCACATTCACTTGCCTTCATGACTAAGTGGCTTAACCCCAACTATGCCGTGGACACCCGCGAATGTGGTGACTTTGACATAATCAAAGAACAAGTACTTAACCACAAGACAACGACGATGCCTCAGGTCAAAGGGCTACTTACATTATTCCAACCATAAGAGTTACTTGCTTGACATGTGAGTAGACCTCCATGCAAGTACTCTCGTTCGATTGTGTTCAGTGAACTCATTCCCTTAATGAGCACCTACATACTTGTCTTAGTGTCACTACACGAATGGGATGAGACTTTCCATCCTTCCAATTGAAGCGGACATAGTATGTACCGGTCTATGCATTGTCAGTTTCCCTCCGACAATCCTATAACCAGGAACCTTTTGGACATGATGGTTATGTGAAGAAGGTCTCTGTAGTCTAACATCATTAGATTACTTCTTCAACCGATCCATTGTCCATGGATTCACTATTTAGGACATATATCGTTCATTGAGATAGTCCTAATTAGTATCTTTGCCATTTGATATATAAGAGTCATCTATACATCCATTCATTTGTCCTGAAAGGTTTCTTCCAAAGATTGACTTTCAGGGCATATTTCCAACACAAACATCTACAAACTCAACAAATAAATTGGTTAAAGCATACTTGAAACAAACTAATAAGAACAAATGAAAGCTTAGTCATACATTCAAACAAAAAGTCTACCACTTCAAAGAATCATATCATGTGTGTAGTGGCAAAATATTGCTCCATGACTCATGACTTCAAAAGCACCATACTCAAAGACTGAAGATAGAATTCTCAACTCTAATTCTCACAGATTGTCACTCAAATTTTCACTTAGATCCTAAGGTTTTGTCTCTCATCAAACATATGTGAGTGAAGTTATGTAAAAGGGAATCAAAATTCTCGCATATGAAATATGAAATAAAAGAACAATTTCTGAATATATCTCATGAAAGGAATCAAACACTAAGAATATGGATAGCACACGTACTTACCAGCACCCATGAATATATCCCCAAAGATCAGCTAGGTCTTTCACAAGGTTGTAATGTAAGGCTTAGGCTAGGGGCTACAAAAGAATGGATAGGAAATTCTAGAGCCTGGGACATACCAAAGAGTCTTTGTTATGAAATAAGCAGGCTCTTCACTTGAATTGATCTTTGTTATTTGTTCTTGTCAACCAGGACACAAGTGCGATAGTGAAGGATTTGGAAATTGCATCTTCTTTATTCTTTTGTTTTTTTATGTTGTTCTATTTCTCTTTTTATTTTGCAATTCCAACATGTGTTACCATGGTACATGCCATTTTCTTGATCTAGAGCTCAATCTAGCTTTGTCTTCGTCACTTTGGTATTCTCCAAACTATAAGATATGGCTATAATGGGCTAAGATGGGTAGAGTTTGGTGTGGGTGATGAAAGAATCAAGTTAAAAGTGTTTGGCTGCGAAAAAGATGAATGGAACACACAAAGGGTTGGGAAGAAAGCCATTTGGTGGTTAAAACATGCATAGCCTAAAATCGTCTCAATGGGTTCATTCATAAGTGATAACAAGCACATGGTATCTGCAACATAGGATTATTCTTAGCATTCAATCAAAGAGAAATTGAAGGAAAAAGATAGGAGCAAAAACACTTTAAACCCTCTCAAAGAAGCAAATAGGTTCAAAATAACTCACTAGGGTAGTCTCCACTATTCTTCTTCTATAATTTGAGCGCGGTACTTTAACCATCATAATTCCAAGAGTAACAACTTTGTAAAACAAAATAAGATATGAAACTTTTCCATGACAACACTGTAGTTTTGTTTGTAAACATAGCCCTCATATACATTCACATTAGTAAGCAAAAGCAAACTTAACCAAAACTAAAAAAAAAAACGAAAATTTTCAATCCCACACCCCCAAACCTAAACTAAGCATTGTCCTTGATGCTTAAAAATGAATGGAACTCATGCAATGTGAATACGTAGAGTGCACATGAAATGAAAATAAAACAAAAACAAAAATACACAATTAAAAAGAAAGAACACAAACCCAGCTAGGTTGCCTCCTAGCAAGCGCTTTATTTTACGTCTAAGCAAGATGCAGTGGGTATGATGGATGAACGCCTAGGGTGGCAGGAAGTCAAGGTACCTCCAAACCTTGGTCAGAAGAAGTGGTTTCTTTCAAGGGACTTTGAATATGGTGCGTTGAATTTCCACAAGAACTTGATTGTGATGGCGTTCTTGTCTTTCCTTGTGAATAAAATGCAAGGCCATATCCTCTTCCTTTGTTTGAGATGACAACAAGGTCTCGTTATCTAACTTCGATCATTTCCCCTCTTGAAATGGCAGCAAATCATCTTCCAACGACTCCAAATACGGCACCTGAAAAGATGTAAAACAACATGGAGAATCCGGCACATATTTTGAAAAACATTCAATTAAATTAGAGGATAGAGGAAGAGCTTCAAACACTATGTCTGGCACAGTTTCACCAAGCACATATATGGGTGACTCATCATGCTTTTGTTTGACAAATCTCCTTGGAAAAGGAATTGGTGGAACATATGGCTCGGGAGGAATGTAAGGCTCTTCATCTTTGTAAGGCTCAGGAACCTCATGACAATATGCACATCAAGCTTCCTTTGGTTGTTCCTCATTCTCTTCTTGATCATCACCACCGAATTGATGTTCATTTATAGCTTAGACAATCTGACCCACTTGAATTTCCAACTTAGTTAGTGCTAAAGACTGGTTCTGAATAATGCTACTCGTTGATTGTTGAAATTTCAAATTGTTTTGAGCGAGTAGCTTCAAAGTGTCCTCCAATGTAGTGTCAAAAGATTCTTGCTTTGGTGGAGGTGCAAATGCTTGATTTGGAGCTTGTAAGTTATTTCTCCAAGCGGGGCTGTATGTATTTGGCAATGGTTGTAGAAGCCCTTGGTTAGAGAAACACATGCAATGTGAGTGCTCTCGAACAAATTTAGGAAACTCATCTCTTCTTGGGCATAATTGAAGAGGATGGCCAGTTTTAGCACAAAACAGGCATTCGTCGTACATCTCTCTATACCACCTAAAATCAAACAACCTAAAATAAAAAAAAAACTAAATTGTAAATGAAAAATCTAAACTAAGACAACAAAAATAGGTAGGGTTTATAAAGCAAGCAATTAGAGGGGACTGAGATCAGTCCCCGGCAACGGCGCCATAATTTTGTTATGTTCCTTTCAAGTGCAAATATAAGGATAGTATAATGGCACAAGTAAGGGTGTCGAACCACAGGGACTAATTAGACCTCTACAATTACTAGTTTTAAGTGAACCCTAAAGAAAATGCAAATGAAAAAAGAATTTAGATTTTTGTTTTGAACGCTAAAGTAATTCAAAATGCAAGACAAGAAAAATATGAATGATACGTTGATTCAGAAATAATGGGAATGGAACTAGGGATACCAATTTCACCATTACAAGCCAATTCCATGAAAACTAAGTCAAAACACATTCAACTCTCCAAACTGCAACTAGGGGTTCGTTTTTCATATTTTTGATAATCAAGATCCTTCATCTCAAATTTCGTCTTCAAGTGCGAGGTAGTTTTCTCAAGCTCTTCCAGAGTCTTAGTGAGATTCATGTCACCGACATAAACTGCAACTCTAGCAATTCAGAATAAGACTTCATAGTTTAACACACAAGGGCATTCATTCATATCCCTGACTGATCAAATAATCACTTAGACGGGTATACCACATCCGTTGGATTGCTTCAATCCATAAGTGAACGCCTCAAATGAGTTGAGAGGGTGTTCCGTGGTTTAGAATTATTTGAATCAGTCCATGTAATTCTTCAGAAGCTTACATGTAAATCTCCATATTAATATCTCCATGGAGAAACACTAACCACATTCGTAATGCTGCAGTCAATCACAGGGCATTTGAGAGAAACTTTGTGCCGTAAGGCGTGCATCATATCGCACTATTTCATTCATCTCATTATGCTTCCCTTCTCTCTTATAGCACAACAAGGTTACTTTGAGTAGTGTGGGAACAATAGGTCCAAAACACACTTTGGTAAACCTGGATTGTGATTTCGGTTATCCAATCAGTTCTACACTGTCACTAATCAACAAAACATGATTTGATATTGTCGCTTTTCATTTACGTCGGTAGCTACCATATAAGTGAAAACATCATCGATGATAATCTCATCCATTTCTTTTATCTCATCTAAACTAGTATACTGGATCAAGAACTTCAAGTCTTAGGAGTAATCCAGATTAATCACATGAGATGGAAATGATTTGAGACAACGATTAAGTATGGATTCATTTTTTGCCGTGACCTTCCTCTTTTAGGGAAGTAAATCCTATAAATCGAGTAATCTACTATGCTTCAGGCTAAGAACAAATTGATTGGCTATCCGTCGATGTACTGGGTCATCCAACAGGGGCGACACATCCTTCACGGATGTTGACTTGACATCCGTTAAGTGCGTCTATCCTTGTAGGCATGTTTACAGCAGGTATATGATCTCGTCACTTTAGCTAGATCAGAGGAATACATCTGGAGCAACACTCTGAGGCTAGAATTCATCTTACTTACTTGTAACCTTTGTGCGGTATGGGATCGAGATGAGACATAGTGGGTAACGTCCATAGAAATTTGCGTCATTCTATAGGAACGTTAACGTTCTTATCTCCTCCTAATGGTGGGAAGATAGTTTCATTAAAGTGACAACCCATAAATGAGTGGTAAAAATATCGCATGCAAGGGCTTTGAGAGAGCTAGTGTGGAGGAGAATCATAAGCGAAAAAGATTCACATCATTCTTTGAGGTCCCATGTTGGTACGTTATGGCAGTGCAACTTAACACATGGAATGCACACCCAAAAAGCGTAAATACGAAATGTTAGGTTCGTACTCAGTAACCAACTGTAATGTTGAATAAGTTGGGTTGTAATAGACCTCAAGGTGGACCAGTATAACTACATACAAGATTGCATAGACCTAGGCAGAAATCAAAAACTTGGTACGTTCACCAGCAGAAATAAAAAACTTGGTGCGTTCACCAAGGTTCAAGCGATCATATAAATTGCGCTTTATGATCACTATGCGAGGTTATTTGGGGTGAGCATAGGAATTTGAGGTTCAATTATAAACCCAAAAGACATGCAATACTTATAAAAAACCGTTGATATAAACTTTTAGGGATTATCCAGTCTTCCAGACTTTATGGGATAAGTAGGGCAGTGAAACCTTAAAATCAGCTAGGAGGTTTAGCAGCCATTTGTGTGGACAAACATGTGATTAGTTTTTTTATTCATCAACCAAAAACTTACATATTTATATGGTCCACATTTTGGTTGGATTAGTCCACATATATTCCCTTGAATCCACATTTTGGACAAACATGTGACCAGTTTGTGAGAGATGATATAAAAATCAAATTTCCTCAACAAGCAGGCTTGGCAAAGTGTGCTTGGAGGCACAAGATCCTTACTTCGGATAAGGATATGCATTGTAGCATCATTGGTTGACCTAAGTGTCCCAAATGGTCATGCCAAGGCAAGTAAACTGCTCAAATTATCAGGCTCTAGGCCAACCACATGTGGCGTGTTCCTAGTTAGGAGGCAGCCCATTAGCCTTAAAGCAAAGTTTCACGCTTATCTTTGGAGGTGGTGCAAAGATATTCCACTCTATTTTCTGCAATGGTTTCATTCATGATCATTGTTCTCTCGAATATTCTTAAGCTCAACGACATTCTTCTGGAACTGGGAGAATATAATGTCTCTGACATGGTAATTTAGTACCGTTCATACAGCGATGAGCATGCCAATGCTCATAATCAAGTTGGATAGACCTAAAGTCGTTGCTAGAGTTGTGATTTAGGTATAAAGTTAGTGTGCGTAGTATCGTATTCGTCCAGACAACTAACTTTCCCACATTCGTACCTAATCACATATTTAATTGAATTCGGTTACATATATACAAGAAAAATGATTCAATTAACTTATATTTGAGGACAATATCCATAAGATTATCCATAACAAAAAACAAACACCAAACTTGAATCCAAGAACATGGAAAACTGTTCACAAAGTAAAAAGTTTACTGAGGGGATTTGGCCAACAAGGCTATCCATATCAAAATTCTGCTCTTCCAATGATATGATGTTCAGTGGAGCAAAATTAGTTTCACATATTGGCTACGAGAATAGTACTCCTCAACGACATTAGTAGAGGCACGAACAGGTGCGTAACCAATGATCTATTCCATTGAGATGGAAGTAGATTCTTCAGGGTTGAGGTTTAGGAATATTATCCCTTATTTATGAAGTTTTAAGTCTTAGGTGCCAAGGACCACGCTCCGGGCATGATGTCACACCTTGGCAGGCCCTGATTCTACCATATGTTGTAAAAACAAACTTGAAATTGGATTGTGAGATAGACAGACCCAAGCTTGGGTTCAGTAGGCTCCAACTGAATCTGGAGGGCTTTGTTCGGTAGGCCTCTATCGAAGTAGAGCAATACCATTTGGTGCACTTCTGCCGAAGAAGAGCATGCCTATCGGTACATCCCTGCCAAAGCAGGGCACCACCATTTGGTCGACTCCAGCTGAAGCTGGGTCTATACCGTTTTCTCACATTTATGGTAGTAATCAGATCTGAGAATTTGGTAAACTTCCATTCTCTACACTGCTGCTTTGAGAGCATGTTAGAAACAAGGAATGATGAGAAAAGTACTCTCTAGTTAAAATTCGATCGGATTTATAAACTTCAAAGAGCCATAGAATCTTCGTTCGGGAGGTACTTCTGTGGGTAATGCTTCGGGCATAAGTCTTCGAATGAATATCATGGTGGAGGCTTATTCAGCTTTTCCATGCCATTGTTGGCTTCAATGGTTTCTTAGCTCTTGATAGTCAAATCGAGATTCTTGTCTTGTACCCCACATATAATGGTTTCTATTAGAAATGTCCAAATCAGGAAAATCGAACTTGTGACGATTCGACAATCCACCGAATTAGAGGGAACAAGATTGTGATTGGTGATATGGGAATGAATCATCCATAAGCATCAAAGTTAGAACATTTGAGTTCTAAGACATGGTTTTCATGAAAAACGTCAGGTTGGTGTATTTGTTTTATGAAAACTTCAAGTTTCATAGTGGATTTGGGTTGCTTCAGGAACTCAAGTGTGAGTGTTTCGGGACTGTGAAAGAGAGTCAACGATTTAAAGAAAAATAATAATTTATCGAATCGTTAATTGCCAAAAAGTGGACTTCAGGCCAATAATTTTGGATTAATTGTCAGATTAATGGACTACTGGTCACTTTAATTAATTCAATGGATCGTAACCATTCAGGTTTGATCGTATAAGCAAAAATAATAATAATGTTCAGGTTAATATTAGCAGGAATGCCAAAAAATAGCATTGGGTTCAAAAAATTATAGCCCAATCTCGATGGGCTAGGGAGCCGTGTACAGGGTGATGCGAAAATTAACTTAACACACAAATTTAACCCTCTTTTGACAACTGTAGTATAAGTATAAGTAGGGATCGATCTGGACCGGGGATTAGGAGAGCTTGCTAATAACCTCTAAACTGACTCAAAAACATAAAACTAAACTTAAAAAATACTTAACAAGACTCACAAGACTCAAAGAAAACTTAAAATACTCAAAACAGCTTAAAACAAATAAATAAACTTAAACTAGACACTAGGAATGACTTTGGACGAAAATTGACTTTTACTTGAATCAAAACATTTAAAAACACAAATTAAAACAGATTCTAACTAATTAGACACACTAAAGTAAAGGGGGATTGAGTTTTGGACAAAGCTAAAACAAACAAACAAGTATGAAAAACTAGACAGATTGTAAAACAAATTTGAGAAATAAGATGATGGATGGGATAGCTAGAGGCTTTTTCTCCACACATGACATGTATGCAAATAACTTGATTTCCAGTTACTACTTCATTAAATTATGAACGACAATGCTCCAAATTAACCGTGACATCACTAGTTAACTCTCAGATTTTCCTTGTTTTATTGGATTGGATGACATCATTCGACAACCCAAAACATTCTTCTAAAGTTCCCTACATGACATCATAATAGAGATACAATCAAAGATCATTACGTTTAATGAAAATCATAAGCATTGATAAAGCACTTGCAACTATGACATCATGTCACTCATGCTAGGAATTGAACTTAACGCAATCGTTTATAAGCGACCTTCACTACATGTGAATACAAGTTTGTAACGATTATGTGAAACTTCCTTATATTCTAGCAACGGATTTATGCATGCCAATTAAGTGTCGACCCTTAATTAACAAAAACAAATAAGTTATCAATCAAATAGTTAAGCCAATTGCATTCACGATTCAAGAGTTCATAATTGGAATTTATCAAATCATATTACACACATAATCATGGCTTTGAAATCACCCCTAGCGAAGAGGGGTTTAACCACTCATATTCACAACAAAACAAAAGAAAATGAATTTAAACATTGGAAAGAAAAGAAAGAAAACACCTAAACGCTCCAACGATCCAAGTTGGACAGCAAGCACGTCCAAGCACTTTCCTTCCCCTCCTTTGCTAGGGCACAAGGTGTTGGTAAGTGTTTGAAGGTTTGTTTGCATGGAGGAATGGATGTGAAGATGAATGGATGTGTTTGGATGAAGGTTGTATTGAATGCGGCAAAGAGTGGAGAATTGTGTAGATGATGTGTGTGTGTGTTTTGGATTGATATATCTCCTTTGATGAAGGGTGGATGAATGTATTTATAGGCTAGGAAGAGGATGTAGTGGGTGGTGGTAATGAGTGGATGTAGTGGTAGGTGAATGTGTTGGGTGGTTGAAATGAGTGGATGTAGTGGTAGGTGAATGTGTTGGGTGGTTGTAATGAGTGGATGTGTTGGGTGAAATGTGTTGGGTGAAATGAGTGGTAGGTGAATGTGTTGGGTAGTTGTAATGAGAGGATGTGTTGGGTGAAATGAGTGGATGTAGTGGTAGGTGAATGTGTTGGGTGAAATGAGTGTATGTGTTGGGTGAAATGAGTGGATGTATTGGGTGAAATGAGTGTGCTAAAATGGTTATTTATAGGGAGAGGATTATGCACAAACTTCAAATTTCATCCATTCCTTTTGCTCTAAGCATAAGCTATCCATTCCATGCCCAAAAATGCTCCAAAATGTTCCAAAATGCACTTCTTTTCCACATTAACCCTTTGGACCTACAAACACACGAAAATATCTTAAAATACTAAAATAACTATGAACTAACAACATAAATGCCAAGAAACAAGCTAACTAAGGTGCATAAATATGCTCCTATCACAGGGTAAGACCTTAAAAGGGCTTAGTAGGCCAAGGGTTGGCTGCAAGATAGCCCAATCATGGTTGCAGGGCACCGGCCGTAGGTCTAGGATAGGCCCAGCAGCTAAGCTGCTGGTTCTGGGCCACAAAGGGGTACGTGGAGTATAGGCCCAACACGGGGTTGGCCTCGGATAGGTGCGCATTAAGCCCACAACGGGCTGGCTTCAATTTGTGCAGTGCAAGCCCCGTAGCTCTAAAGCTGCTGGCAGGTTTAGGCTGAGGGTTGGCATAGCCCAGCAAGCAATATGGGCTTGCTGTAAGCAGACCTGGGACACAGGTTGGACCCAGCAAGCAACGGGCTTGCTACAGGTCTGCGCCAGGGGCTCAAACAAAGCCCAGCAACTCAAAAGTTACTGTTTTGGGCTGGAGGGGCTGCAGGCCCATGGTAACCTTTACCAGGTTGAGGCCTAGTGTCAGTGTAGGCGCACAGCAATGCCCAAAGGGTTGTTGCATAGTCCAGACGTCGTTCCTGGTGGCGTGCTTGACATGGCTGGCTGCAGGCCAGCGGTGGTGCTTAGTAGTGGTGCCAGTGGCTGCGCAGCAGCGAGCCACGGCTTATGCTGCAAACATCCCAAATGTTTTTTCAAATTAAATGGTTAAAAACCCTAATTGCTTCTGATTTAATTTCGATCCTTTGACTCACAAATTCCACATAGCATAATTGCAGATTGCAAGAACAAATATATATATATATTGACAAAATATATGAACACATATGCAATACATATAATTGAAAGGAAAATATAAATATAGGGGGTTCATACTGAAGGGAAAATAATGAGTTTTCATGTTGGATTTCTAGTGACTAGCATGCATATACAATTCAAAAATTTATATACGAAAGCAACGGAAGCATGTTATCAAATAATATCAAAGTTATAGTCATGCAAATCCCCTTCAAGATGCATAGGTTTATGTAAGATGCATCAAAAACAATTTATTGAAGAACAAAGTGTAGGAGTAGTTTTATACCTCTTGATCTAGACTTTAGACCAAGGATAGACCACCTCCAAGCCCTTTGTTGTTGGAACTCCTTGAGCCTAGCCTCCCTCCTTGCCTCCTCCATTTTGTTAGAATGAGTGCTCCTTGGTTCTCCTTATGTCTCCAAAGTTGAAGACCTCTAAAGATCCTCACCCACTAGAGTAGTGAAAAGGATGAAGGAATAACCAAAAGGGTGAGAAGATGATTAGCTAAACCCCCCTTTGGTGGCCGGCCCTTTGAGTGTTGAGAGAGATATTTTCTTTTTCTCTGTTATTGTTTTAACACTTCAAAAACCCTTATGAAACTTTGTGCTATAAAGTTCCTTTTATAACCAAAAAGAAACAAGTCAACATTTGACTCTCTCTCTCCCTCCTTTGGCCGGCCCCTTTAGTGTTGTTTGGGCTTTGGGCTTTTATTATTTCAAGTCATCATATGCTTGAATAAAAGCCCAATGGGTTTAGGCCCAATGGGCCCAATTAGACCCGAACTTTTCTTTAAGCCCAAAACGATCTTTTATCGCTTTTATGATTTCTTTAGACATTCTAATTAATCACAACACTTAATTAATCCAATTAATTATTTCCATCATCCATTAGTTCCTCACTACAAGAGTGTATTGGTGAACAATCATTTTAGGTTCTAATTAGCAAGGCAGTGAGGTGATTGGCACCAATCCAATTGATTATTTTTAATCCAATCACTTAGTGAATTAAAACTTACTTTTAATTCTCCTTCTTCTTTGACGACTACATTTAATCATCTAGAAGAACTCACAAGTCATGAGTGACATCTAACCATATATCATGGCTACCCAAGTTAATGTAGAATTTGTTCGGAGAACCTATTCAGTTGGAATTACAATGTAATTCGATCCTTCTCTAAAACAATACTCTCAATCACATTACTAGGGTATGGATATATTATGTCAAACCCCTAATGTGATTATTCCTTCTTATATGATTCATTTGAGTCGTATAGGAACGCTTTCCTTTATTACGCTCGATACTTCGGCCAAAGATTCCCGAATCATATCTTAGAGTATTCATCCTCTCTTAACGAGGATTAGAGATTCCTTGTTGCGCATTCACTTGCCTCCATGACTAAGTGGCTTAACCCTAACTATGCCGTGGACACCCACGGATGGAGTGACTTTGACATAATCAAAGATCAAGTACCTAACCACAAGACAACTATGATGCCTCAGGTCAAAGGACTACTTACATTATTCCAACCATTAGAGTTACTTGCTTGACATGTGAGTAGACCTCCATGCAAGTACTCTCGTTCGATTGTGTTCAGTGAACTCATTCCCTTAATGAGCACCTACATACCTGTCTTAGTGTCACTACACGAATGTGACGAGACTTTCCATCCTTCCAATTGAAGCGGACATAGTATGTACCGGTCTATGCATTGTCAGTATCCCTCCGACAATCCTATGACCAGGAACCTTTTGGACATGATGGTTATGTGAAGAAGGTCTCTGTAGTCTAATATCATTAGTTTACTTCTTCCATCAGTCCATTGTCCATGGATTCACTATTTAGGACATATATAGTGTGTTGAGATAGTCCTAATTAATATCTTTGCCATTTGATGTACAAGAATCATCTATACATCCATTCATTGTCCTGAAAGGTTTCTTTCAAAGATTGACTTTCAGGGCATATTTCCGACACATACATCATGGGGAATATTTTCATGCTTCATGATCATTTCAAATATCTTAATTTATTTTAAAAGTACCTGATTGGCAGAAAACAACTAAGCCTTCGAATTTGTAGAAGATCCTTCTCTAAAAGCCGGAATTGCATCTCTAATGCGTTGTGTCACGTACAACAAAGAAAAATTAAATCGAATCAATAGCATATAGATCAATTTAATAAAATAATAAATTAATCATAAAAATAATGATTAAAGCGTAATATTTCCTTGATTGAAGAATAAACTCTCTTTAGCGCAGCGTCAAGAGCGTGCTGATAACATGTTGTAGGCATAATTTACTGAACAATTATAGAGGCTAGAGAGAGGGGGTGCGGCACATAGAGAGAGAAGAGAGAGATGTGTAATTGTGAGATGTGTTCTATCCCACCCCATTGTGCCTTTATTTATAGTAGTAGGGAAGGTTAAATTCTTACCCTATTAGGATTACAACTCTAATAGGATAATATATAACCCTAGAGAATATTCCAAGATATCCCTAAATACACTAGGATTTACACAATCACATTCCTAATCTAATAGGACTGCAACAGTAACAACTCTTTTTTTTTGTTTTCTTCGGAAGGCAAACTTTAATAAACAAAAATAAATAAACAGAATAAATATGGTGTTATTTATTACAAAAAACTCATGAATTCCTTTTATATCTTTTGGTGTAGTTTGGTATTTTGACAAAAAAAAAAAAAACCCTTACTGCATTGAGTTTAAAGTCTTCTTATTTATCTAAATCTAGTTTACACTAATAATATCACTTATAATAAAATGAAAGTAAGATATTTACTAGAAAAAAAAGTAAGTTAAAATTTATTAAAAAGCAATCTACAAAGATCATCAATAGGTCAAGCATAACAACCATAATTATCAATTAGACTTGATTGAATAAAATCTACTGTGATATTTTAATAATTACCCTGCCTTCGAGTCAGGAGGGCCTAGAATATTTTATAAAAGTACGTAGTTCGTGTGGAAGGCGAGTGATTGTTGATTATAAGAGATTTTTTTAGTGTCTTTTGGAACACAGTTGGGTACATAAAGTGTCATATTACGAGTGGATGGGCCCTTGGAATATTTTTTTTCCTCTACACTTGTGTTATGACACTTGGTATACAAGACTGTATTTCTGGTACATTGAAAAATTGCCCGTTTAGGAAATGAGGTATTAATATTGTATTGTTTGCTTTGCTCTACTTCACTACAGCATAAGGCTGATAAACCTAGTGTTTAGTTTTTTCTCCTCCTTTTGTTCTTGTTGAGTTGTCGAATAGCTATTAATAGAGGCAAATGAACTATATGAAATATGATCAAACTGTTAAATCAAATATTCATATATATATATATGGTAAATGATTTAGCTAACTAGTATATATGATTATTCTCTGTAGATTGAAAATGCTAAGATTTTCAACTTCTGGACCAAAATATAACAAATCTCGTTTATGCTAATATTATATATTTTCATAATTCAGAATTTAGGTGGTTTTGACTATGGAACGGAATTTTGAAGGGTTTACTTATAAACTTAGTTTATGGTTTAGTGGTATTCATCTTCACTTGTAAGTAAGAGTTCTTAGATTTGATTCTCGTGAAGTCAAATTTGAACCACATTATTGTCAACTCATCGTGAGGCTTAACCTACTTCCTCACCCCCTTAGTGTAGATACTATTGTTTGTTCCCAAAAAAAAAAAAAAAAAAAAAAAAAAGATAGAAAGAAAAGGATGTGGTAGAAACGAAACATATGCAGATACATGTACATGCCGTTACAAAGCAATCTGAGTAGAGCAACTTGAGGAGCTGGGGAGTGATGCTTTTATCCTTTTTCCAAGACAAATCCATTTGGTGCCGGATATAAACCACTGCTTCATCACAAATAGTATGGATTTTGTAGTAATGCCAAGTCAACTTCGGGTTTGGCACTGGAGAGCCTGCAGCACTCACAAACCCTAGACACATGTTCAGTGCAACTAGACCCAAAAATTGGAGCACGAGAAGCACAAGTCTCATTTGGCTTCTTATCATCTTTAATATACGTAAGTTTCTCTCCCACAAACAAATACTCAGTCTAAAAAAGTCGTTCTGATCAAGTATACTAACCAGCACCTCTGCATACGCTAAGGCTGGTATTGTTTCAAAATCCCTAAGGGGGTTTATATACATGACATTTTTAGGGTTTTGTGGTTTGTACACATGGATTGACCGACAATGCCAAGTTGGATATTTATAATTTTGTGTATATTAATATAATTATTTATTAGTTATGGGCCTTGGGGGTGGTAGCTATAAGATGTTGGTGACTTAAATCCTAGCTAGTATTACGGCACCGTACGTGTGATGTGATCCCAGAAATTTTTTAATCCAAGGTTCATAAATTATACGATGGGATTGATGTCTCTAGTTTTCGATGTATGTACGAGCTGTTAAAATTGATATGTGCAAGTATCGGTTGATGGAGTTACTAAGTTTAATGAAATTTGTAGTAATAGTAATTGTGTCACATCCTAGCCTGGGTTCCTATCACATTCTGGGCTTGACTCCACCGTAGCACGATATTGTCCATTTTGGACCCCGACCATGCCCTCACAGTTTTGTTTCTGGAAACTCACACGAGAACTCCCCAATCGGTCACCCATCATGGGAATCGCTTAACTTCGGAGTTCTGATGGAACCCGAAGTCAGTGAGATCCCAAAAGGCCTCGTGCTAGGTAGAGATTGGAATATACATATAAGGCTTACATGATCCACTCCCCTGAGCGATGTGGGATGCCACAATCCACCCCCTTAGGGGCCCGATGTCCTTGTCGACACACATTCGGCTAGGGATTGGCTCTGATACCAAATTGTCACATCCCAGCCCGGGCCCCCACCACATCCCAAGCTCGACTCCACCGTAGTACGATATTGTCCGCTTTTAGCCCCAACCACGCCCTCATGGTTTTGTTTCTGGGAACTCACACGAGAACTTCCCAGTGGGCCACCCATCATGGGAATGCTCTCACCCGAACTTGATGTGAAAAATAAGTTAACACACAAAATTAAACCCTCTTTTTATCAATTGTAGCAAAGTATGTAAATAGGGATCGTTCTAGACCGGGGATTAGGAGGGATTGCTAAACACTTGAAAACTGACTTAGAAATGTAAAAACAAAGTTTAAAGCACTAGATTAGACTCAAAGAATGCAAAACTCACGTTAAAATACTAAAACGAACCAAAAGAATCAAAACAGCAACCAAACACTTAAAACTGCCTAAAAACCACTTTCTGGGCAGTTTTGGGACTCTAACTCAACTTGGACGAATTTTGGTTTCCTAGTGACCTAAAACACCTAAAAACATAAACCAACACACTTTCCAATTAATCTAGGAATTTAAAATAATTGGGGATTTGATTTGGACGAAAATAAACTTAAATGGCAGATTGTAAGAGAAACAGATTGTAATACAAAGTTATGAAGAATCAATGGATGATGGAATGGCTAAGGGGTTCTTCTCCACACATGAAATATATGCAACGTAAATCAATTTCCAGTTATCAATTCAATAAGTTATGAACCTCGACACTCCAAGTTAATTAGGTCCGCTTAAATTAACCTTCAGATTTCCCTAGGATCATTGAATTGGATGAATATGCATCGCAAACAAATTATTCCTAACAAGTTCTTTATATGAACAGCATGATAAAGACACAAGTTAGAATCATTACGTTCTTTGGAAATCATAAGCATCGACAAGGCATTCGTAACTATGAAAAGCATGATACTCTTGCCAGGAATCTACTTAACACGATCGTGACTAGCGACCTTCACTACTTACGAATATAAATTCATAACGATTAGGTGAAACAAATTTATATCCTAGCATCAAATTCAAGCATGCAAATTAAGCGTGCACTCTCAATCAACATACAAGAATAAGTTCTAAATCAAATGGTTAAGCAAATTGTATTCACGACTTATGTAACAATAACTGGAAATAATCAACTCATTTCACATATATAATCATGGTTTTGAATACACCCTTAGCCAAAAACGAAATTAGCCAATCATACTTAAAGCAAAACAAAGATTACATGAATTAGACATTAAAATCCAAAGAAAGAAAACACCTAGAATGCTCCAACTTGGCAGCAAGTGAATCCAAGAATTCTCCTTTCCCTTGCTTGCGGCAGATTGGTTTGTGGACAAGTTTTGGGTAGTTTTATGGTGTAGAATGGATGAGGAATGATATAGAAAGGTTTAGGGTGAGTGTGGAGGAGTGTTTGATGGTTGGAGGGTGGTGGAAAACTCGGTAAAGAGGGTGGTGGAATAAGGTGGAGTGGCTGTTATGTTTTCTGGGCACTAAAATGGTGTTTTTGGGGTGTTTTGCTGCCTAAGGTGAGTATGGACGAATTTTCTGCATGAATGATGAATATGGGAGGTTCAACCCTTTGCCAAGGGTTGTAAACATGTATATATAGGCCCCAAAAACCCTAGAGAATCAGATTAGGCAGTGGGGGAAATGCACAGCAAGGAGGGTGAATTTGTGGTGTGCAATGGTCCAAGGATGAAAATGGAGCAATGATGCAAAGTATGGAGGGTAAAATGGAGTGGTATTTCAGCTAGGGAGCATGAATGATTGTGTTCATTGCATGGAAATGAAAAAGGGAGGTGAAATGTTTCAGAAATTAGTCAAAGGTGCAGCAACATGTGTTGCACATGGCATTGGATCCCAAATGTGGATGATGGAGCATCAATTGGTGCATGGAATGGTTGTGAAAGTTGTGTGAAATCAGATGGGTGAAGGGAACAAGAGGTATGCAGCAATTGAGTGTGATAATTGAGTGTATTGGGGCATGAAATCAGAAATATTTTAGGGGACAAGGATGATTAAGCATGCATGGGAATCCAAAGGGAATGCAATGTGGATTGCACGGCAAGGATGCTCTTGTTCTTTTGTGGCTGAATTCATGATCCTTTGTACACTAATTCTTCACACTCTTAGCCTCTTTAAGTCTTCAATTTCGTCCAAACCTTGGTTCCAAATATGTGACATGCATTCCAAGCTCCATTTTGCTCCAAAATGCTCCAAAATGCATCTTCTTGCCTACTTTGTCCTTAAAATCTGAAAACACATGAAAATGACTTTAAACATTAAAATAACTAAGGAAACACGACATAAATGCACAAGAACAAGCCAACTAAGTCGCATAAATATGCTCCTATCAAATTCCCCCACACTTAGCTTTTGCTAGTCCTCGAGCAAACAAAGAAATAAAACGAAACGAAACGAATACAACACAACCTAAACCTTCCAACATTTGCCTCAGGGATTTCCAATGCACATGACATGTTAAAGATTATCATCCCCACAGATTTGAGTCATCTCTACACTTAAGCACATACTTAATCATCGTCACTACTTACTTGTTCACGTTAATCAATTAAAACAATGTTTTTGATGTAGTAACATGCCTTAGAGAAATCACTCAATTCCTTACAAGATATGCACTCAATTTTCACTCAAATTTTCTAACTACACACCCTATACTAGTTATATGTGAGAAGATTGATGTAGATATGGAAACGAACGCTCACATATATGTATAACAAAGAACGCAATTTCTGGAGTTAATAAGCATGTTAAGATATGATCTCATGAATGGAATGCTACTACTTAGATGCGAGAACCAGTGATACCATATGCTCATACCAAATTCAAACTCCACAAATTGAAACACATAACACTCAAGATTGAAGTCAAGGGTTGTAATGGGGCTTGGGGTGATGGCTAACAAATGAAGGTAAGGGAAAACAAACGTTCTTAAAGCAATAGCAAATAAAATAATGAACTTGAACTTAGAATTCACTTAGATTGCAGAAATCAACTTTTAGACGTAAGGGAAAGATTTAAACAACTCTTAGGGTCAAATTCAACTCTTTTTTTTTTTTTTTTTTATATATATATTTTTTTTTTCTTTCCACCCGTGCCTATGGCACACTACTTACATGAGAAACACTTCCCCCACACTTATTTTCTGCCATACATAATCACAAGGAATTCAATTTGAATCATGCTTTACTATGCTTTAAAAACAAGGGTATGGATGGTCCTAATCTAGGCTAGGTGAGGATAACGTGGGTTAACAAAGAACGTAGGCTAACAAGGCTCAATGGGGTTAACTTAAACAAATAATGAAGTAGGATACACGGCAATTTGGCTTTGGTGGTGGTAACTACACAACTTCATCTTGCATACGTGTTATGCAAATCAATATCATGCTTTGAATGAAATGGGCATGAGTTCTAGCATTTGGAACTAAATGATGAAACGCCTTCTAAGTAGTAACCAAGCAAAGAAAAATGAGATCATGCAACGACTTTAGAAAACAATAATGCATAGATTATCAACTCTCCAAATAACGTTTAGGCTCAAGTCTCACAAGATTGTAGCGTTTGTTTGAGTTCCTTTCTTCAAGCATGTTACAAAAACTAATTTTTCCTTTATGATTGCATGTGAATTCATAAATTATAACTACAACCAAGTATAAACCAAAGAGCATATCAAACTTTTATCCATGTTTATAATTCTCTTTAACAGTCATGTAATTAAAGACCAAATCCTCATCATTGTGTTGTAAGGTACCCTAAGACACAAAATAAACAAACAAAAACAACTCTTTTTGGGTTTTTCAAAACAAGTTTTTCAAATTTTTATGAAATTTTCGGATTTTTATGTCAAAACATGCTGAAACACTCCAAAACAGCTTAAAAACACTTAAACAGCAAGGAACAAACACTAGAAGTAATGGGTGATAATTTTCTACGAATTTTCATGCAAAACAATAGTTACCAATTCCCCCACACTTAAATCGAACATTGTCCTCAATGTTTCAAGCATATACTCACACCAAAAACAAGCAAATAACTAACGACAAATAAACATGACAAATATGGCAAAGTAAAAACCAGACAGAGTAGAGTTTAAGAACGCAAATCTGGTTTTGGAGATAGTTGATCTTGTTGACTTTCCACAGCTTTGATCTTGAACTGGATTGGAATTGTACGGCGAAGCTTTGCTCTTTGGTGATGTTGCAATTCCTTATTTGTTCTCCAAGCAGATGTGGCAGCTTCTCTAGTTCTTCATCTCAGATTCCTTCTGCTGGGTTGATTGTGCAAGCTGCATTCTTCTCTGCTTGTTTCTTCTGCACGACGGGCAGGCACGAGGTAAAGGTGTTGGTCTGTTTCTTTCTTCAATCTTTCCAAGTGCCCACCTCTTGCTTTCTTTCTCCTTGTCCCTAGTTGAGGATGAATCAGCACGTTGTCTCCACATGCTTCGAGGTATCATTTTCACTTCCCTTATGATGCGGTAGACAAAGCGAAAGCATAAGATGATGAAGATGAGTACTCGAGAGCAAGGCTAGGTAAGCAATCAGGAAGGGGTTCCAGGCAGTCGGTTTTAGATCGGAAGATTGATACCAAGTGCTGGCTGATTACTCACTTTCTCCTTGTCCCTAAAACAAAGACAAGGAGAAGGACAGGGAGAAAGCATGATATGAGATACTCTTGCTTTCAACCTTCATGATATGAAATACTTTTGCTCTGGATGGGTTGTTCGCAGGAGTATCCCAAGGAATGAGGAATACAGAGTGACTCGAGAGGGTTTGTTGGAAAGCCATTTCAGAGAGGATGAAAGGTTAAGTGAGGCTGAAAGTTGGGTGAGGCTGCCTCACTATAAAGTTCAACATTTATAGACTTTTCTTAATGGCTGGAAGGCATTGTTCCATTACTCGTGTCGGCAAGCCTGGGGTAATTTAACAGTAGACTTCACGTGTATTCCGCTTCTCCAGAAATTTTCGACAGATTGCGCGTGATTTACGCAACGCAGATGTGCAATTTGACAGATGCTGACACGTCTCGATAAAGCAAAGGCCTCTTTAATATCCGGAATTTGCGCTTCGAGTTCTGAGCTTCGTTGAGGGCAGAGATTGCATGTGACAAGTGCTGACGAGGCTGAGAGAGACAGATGGTTGGAATCGACGCTTCGACAAACTGCCCGTGATTTTCGCAAAGCTAAGTTGCGTGTGATGCGTGCTGACGAGGCTGAGAAAGCTGACACTCTTCGATATCTGGAATTGGTGGTTTGTAAGCAAGCCCAACTTTTGAGAAAGCTGGCGCCTCTTCGATCTCTGAATGGCTTCTTCGATTTCTGAGCTCACCTCTTCGATCTCTGAAATCCCATCGCGTGCTGATTTTTATAGAGGTATGCAGGACGTTCAAAGCACTCTTGAATTTCTGCCTGTAAAAACTCCCGTTTTGCACTTCTACGATCTTGACTTGTCCGATCTCCTCTTTCTTTAACACCTCTGAAAAATGTCTAGCCCTTCCGACCGTCGTTTTGACTTGAACCTTGGTGAAGGAGCAGCCCCTCCTTCTCCAGACAACATATGGCATCCGTCCTTCATATCCCCTACTGGTCCTCTAACCTTGGGGATTCGGTGATGAAAAATGACATGACCGCTGCGGTGGTGGCCCGGAACCTTGTCACCCCCAGAGATAACAGACTGCTCGCTAGACGATCTGATGAATTGGCGGTTAAGGAGTCTCTGGCTCTTAGTGTGCAGTGTGCGAGTTCTGTGTCCAACATGGCCCAACGCCTATTTGCTCGAACCCGTCACGTTGAATTGTTGGCGGCTGAAATACAGAGTCTCAAAGAGGAGATTAGAGGACTCAAGCATGAAAATAAACAATTGCACAAGCTTGCACACAATTATGCCACAAACATGAAGAGAAAAATTGACCAGTTGCATGAATCTGATGGTCAGATTTTACTTGATCATCGGAAGTTTGTAGGTTTCTTCCAACAGCATTTGCCGTCGTCTTCTGAGGCTGTACCGCGTAGTGAAGCTCCAAATGATCAACCTCCAGTACCTCCTCCATCTGTGGCTCCACCGACTGCTGAGATTCCGCCGACTACTGAGACTTCTCCCAAGCAGCCATTGTGAAGGCTCCCTCTTGTCTTATGCTGTGTTTCTTTATTTCCCAGTTTCCTGTTCATTTCCATGAAGTTTAATGTTAAAATCCTTTGCATATTTGTTAATGTTTCAAAATAGAAAGTCATACCCCAAAAAATTAAACAAGCAAAAATATTAACAATCAAGCAAAATAAATGGGTTGCCTCCCTTGAAGCGCTTGCTTTAACGTCTTCCAGCCGGACGATGCCACATTGATCAACCTTCATGGGAACCCATGGCATGCAGTGGGATCTCCTCCACAACATGCTCCACAAAGTGCTCGTAGTATGGCTTCAAGCGATGTCCATTCACCTTGAATTCTTGCCCGGTTCTCAAGCTCTTAATTTGGACTGCACCATGACCAAAAAGATTAGTAACAACAAAAGGGCCAACCCACTTGGAACGTAACTTACCAGGGAATAGACGAAGACGGGAATTGAACAACAACACTTTCTGCCCAATTTCAAAAGTCTTGCCTCGAAGCATCTTATCATGGAATGCCGTGGTCTTCTCTTTGTAAATTCTAGCATTCTCATAAGCTTCATGCCTTATCTCATCAAGTTCACTCAATTGAAGCTTTCGATGAATTCCAGCTTGGTCCACATTCAAATTGAAGGTCTTGATGGCCCAATGAGCTCTATGTTCTAATTCCACGGGAAGATGGCAAGGCTTGCCATACACAAGTCGAAAAGGAGACATACCAATTGGGATTTTGTAAGCCGTTCGATACGCCCATAATGCATCATCCAACCGTAAGCTCCAATCTTTTCTATTTGGCCCAACGGTCTTCTCCAAAATCTGTTTGATCTCACGATTCGACACCTCGGCTTGGCCATTGGTTTGGGGGTGGTAAGGTGTGGAGACCTTATGCGTCACATGGTACTTCTTGAGTAATGCCTCAATGGTACGGTTGCAAAAATGAGACCCGCCATCACTGATTAGCACCCTAGGCATCCCAAACCTAGAAAAGATATTAGTTTTCACAAAATCTGCCACAACTTTAGAATCGTTAGTTCGAGTGGCTTTCGCTTCCACCCACTTGGAAACATAATCAACGGCAAGTAATATGTAAGTGAAACCAAAAGATGAAGGAAAAGGACCCATAAAATCGATACCCCAAACATCAAAGATTTCAACAACAAAGATGGGTATCTGCGGCATTTGATCTTTTTGGCCAATATTACCTGTCCTTTGGCATCGATCACATGTTAAACAAAAGGTTCTAGCATCTTTAAACAAAGTAGGCCAATAAAAACCACATTCAAGAAACTTAAAAGCTGTCCTTTGGGTGCCAAAGTGACCCCCACATGCATATGTGTAACAAAAACTTAAAATTGAGTGAAAATCTGATTCATGCACACATCCTCTTATAACCTGATCTGAACAATATTTCCACAAGTATGGGTCATCCCAAACATAAAATCTAGCATCCTTTTTAAGTTTATCACGTTGGAATTTGTTTAGGGTGCTAGGAACTTGTTTAGTCACCAAATAATTCACCAAATCTGCGTACCAAGGAGCACTTACCTGAACGGACAAGAGTTGTTCATCCGGAAATGTTTCGGAGATGGGAAGATCCTCTTCTTCACGCACCAACCTGCTTAGGTGGTCGGCAACAACATTATCACTCCCCTTCTTGTCCTTGATTTCGATGTCAAACTCTTGAAGTAGAAGCATCCAACGAATAAGTCTAGGTTTAGCTTCTTTCTTGGTGAACAAGTACTTCAAGGCTGCATGGTCAGTGAAAACAATAACTTTAGTACCAATTAGATATGATCTAAATTTATCTAAAGCAAATACAAACGCCAAAAGTTCTTTTTCGGTTGTAGAATAATTCAACTGAGCATCATTCAAAGTGCGTGAAGCATAATAAATAACATGTGGCTGTTTATTTTTTCTTTGACCTAAAACAGCGCCAAGTGCATAATCCGATGCATCACACATCAATTCAAAGGGAATGGACCAATCAGGGGGAGTTATGATGGGTGCCGTGGTGAGGAGCTCCTTGAGATGCTTGAATGCCTTCTCACATGCCTCGTTGAACTCAAATGACACATCCTTTTGTAGGAGACGGCATAGGGGCTGTGCAATCTTGGAAAAATCCTTGATAAATCGTCTATAGAATCCTGCATGACCAAGGAAAGAACGAACCTCTCTCACCGAAGTGGGAGAGGGTAAGTAGCGTACAAGATCTATTTTAGACTTATCAAATTCAATTCCACGTTCAGAGATAATATGACCCAAAAAAATACCTTGTTTAACCATAAAATGGCATTTCTCCCAATTTAACACAAGGTTTGTTTCAACACAACGTTTCAAGATTAAAGTGAGATTATCCAAGCAATTATCAAAGGAATTACCAAACACACTAAAATCATCCATGAATATCTCAATAATCCTCTCAACATAATCAGAAAAGATGCTAACCATACACCTTTGAAACGTGGCAGGAGCATTGCACAAACCGAATGGCATGCGTCGATATGCAAACGTTCCAAAGGGACAAGTAAAAGTGGTCTTTTCTTGATCATCCGGGGCAATAACAATTTGATTATAACCGGAGTATCCATCAAGAAAGCAATAAAAGGAATGACCGGCTAACCTTTCGAGCATTTGATCTAGGAACGGCAATGGGAAGTGATCTTTCCTTGTGGTTGAGTTTAGCTTCCTATAGTCAATGCACACTCGCCAACCGGTTTGAATTCAGGTGGGTACAAGCTCATTCTCCGCATTCTCCACAACCGTCACTCCAGATTTCTTGGGTACACATTGGATAGGTGAAACCCAACGGCTATCGGAAATGGGATAAATCACCCCACAATCTAGAAGTTTGATTATCTCATTTTTCACAACTTCCATCATCGGAGGGTTAAGACGGCGTTGAGCCTCTCTAGTTGGTTTGGCCCCCTCCTCAAGAAATATGTGATGCATACAAGTCGTAGGGCTTATACCTTTAATATCGGCCAATGTCCATCCTAGGGCAGATTTGAATTCCTTCAACACACGCACTAGCTTCTCCTCCTCTTGTGCCGTGAGGGATGAGGAGATGATGGCAGGTAGTGTCTCGTTTCCCCCCAAAAAGATGTACTTCAAATGGCTTGGTAGGGGTTTGAGATCAAGTATGGGTGCCTGAACGATGGATGGAAGCAACTTGTTAGTCGAAATTGGAATGAAATTAAAGTTAGGAGACTTACCACCATGCTTAGGTAGTGACTCAAGGGCAGCAACCAACTCAAAAATTTCATCACTAGAAGGCACGACATGGCCTAGTCCATGTATGCCGTGGGCTACACTAGAATCTGCCCCCTTAGTTGTGAGTTCCATTCCTCGTGTAATGACTTTTTCAAGCGCATCGTCATTCAAATCTTCAAGATATCCCTGCGCCAAAGAGTCAATTATATCAATAGAGAAACATGAATGGTCCTCACTAGGGTACTTAATGGAATCAGAAAGATTAAAATTAACAACTTCCCCATCAAATTCCATGGACAACGTTCCACTATACACGTCAATCTTCGTTCGGGCCGTCTTCATGAATGGCCTTCCAAGGAGGATGGGCAATGAAGAAGCATGATCCGATTCATCCATTTCGAGCACATAAAAATCTGCTGGGAAGACTAAATGATCAACCTGCACCGAAACGTCTTCCAACACTCCCTTTGGATAAGCGTTAGATCTATCGGCCAATTGTATGATTACACCATCATGTTTCAACTCACCTAAGTTCATAGATACATAAATGGAGTATGGCATAACATTTATAGAGGCTCCTAAATCTAGCATGGCAGATTTGAAACGAGTGTTACCAATGACGCACGGAATTGTAAAGCTACCCGGATCTTTGCATTTGGGGGGTAGTTTACGGTGCAAGATGGCGGAGACATTTTCACCTACCTTCACAACCTCCTTGGTTGAAATCCTCTTCCTAGTGGTGCATAGCTCCTTTAAAAACTTAGCGTATCTCGGGACTTGCTTAATGGCATCCAACAAGGGTATGTTGACTTGAACTTTCCTAAGTGTCTCAAGGATGTCCTTTTCAGCTTCTTCCTTCTTTGTTTGCACAAACCTGCTAGGAAAAGGGGCATTCGAAGGCACAACATTAGTAGAAACCGAATTTGACACATTCTTACCTTTATTGGATGAATTGGACAGATTTGGAGCCATGGGGGCTTGCGGCATAGGTGTGTCCACCTTTGTCGTGGGTGGGCATGCTTCCTCCTCCTCAAATTGAAGTTTTTCATCCTCTTTGTGACCTGTTTTTGATGAAGAACCTGCCCCAATCTCTTTTCCATTTCTCAAGAGTATGGCCTTTGCACTTTCAAAGCCTCCATTCGGGTTTGGAATGGTAGAACTAGGAAGCCTTCCTTGGTCTCTAATCTGCCCAACAACCTCGGCAATCTGCCCCATTTGTTTCTCTAGTTGGTCCACTCTTTTGTTTTGATTTTCCTGCCTATTAGTCAAAGTGGTTAGTAACTTAACAAATGTATCATTATCCAAAGCATTACCTGAAGTATTTGGGGCAGATTGTGGTTGGACTTGAGGGGGTGCGTATGGTTTGTTGTAGAAGCCCGGGGGTTGTTGCCTAAAGCCTCCTTGTGGTTGGGCTTGTTGTGGCTCTCTCCATTTGAAGTTTGGATGGTCTCTCCACCCCGGATTATACGTGTTGGAATATGGATCATGTCTTGGCTGATTTTGGCTTTGAAACCCAATGGCATTAGCGCTCTCCAATCCACCATTCTCAATGAGTTGAGGACACTTTTCGGATGCATGTCCTTGGATAGAACATACGCTACACACCATGGGTCCTTGAATCTTCATTCCCTCGGCCATCTGTGAAACAAGAGAAGTAAGATTAGCTAACTGAGATTGAATATTGGAAGTGGAACTTACCTCATGCACTTGTTGCCGTGGGGGCCCTCTTTGGCCTACACCCTCGTATTGTTGAGCGTTCAATGCTCGATTAGCAATCAAGATTTTTGCAGCCATGGGCGTTTTGTCTACCAATGCTCCACCCACCGAGGCATCGAGCATTTGACGTTCTAGTGGTAGGAGCCCTTCGTAGAAGTATTGCAAAAGCAACTCCTCCTTCATCTGATCATGTGGACAAGAAGCAACAAGTGATTTAAATCGTTCATAATATGTAGGAAAAGACTCACCTTCATCTTGTTGAATTCCACTTATTTTTTTACGAAGAAGAATGATGCGAGAAGTTGGGAAAAACTTCTCCAGAAACGCCCTCTTCATACTCTCCCAAGATGTAACTGTACTGGGAGCCAACTCGTATAACCAATGCTTGGCTTTGTCCATTAAAGAGAATGGAAAAGCCTTCATCTTTAAAATACTTCCGTCAACGGTAACCGGAGTCATACTTGAGCACACCACTTCAAATTCTTTCAAATGTTTGTTCGGATCCTCCATGGACAGCCCATAGAACTTTGGAATGTGGTGGAGCAAACTTGACTTTAACTCGAACTCTTCGGTTTTACCTTGAGCAGCCGTGGGATATTGGATACACAATGGTGCGGCATTATCCAAACCCGAGGCGGCAAGCTCCTTAAGCATACGGTTGTCCATGGCTATACCTTGCGCTTCTCCACCCACTTGTGCCGTGGGATCCTCCTTGTGCTGTTGTTTCCTCCTTCTTCTCAAAGTTCTCTCGAAGTCGTCGTCAAAGTCCAAAATATGCTCACGAACAGGTCGGGAACTTCGAGTCATGCACTAGTACCTAAAAACAAAGAAAACAAAACAAATCAGCAACTTAAACAGAAACTTAAACAAAATACAATAATTCGAAAGAAAACAATCCAAGAGATTAGCAAAGTTGCTAATCCCCGGCAACGGCGCCAAAATTTGATGTGAAAAATAAGTTAACACACAAAATTAAACCCTCTTTTTATCAATTGTAGCAAAGTATGTAAATAGGGATCGTTCTAGACCGGGGATTAGGAGGGATTGCTAAACACTTGAAAACTGACTTAGAAATGTAAAAACAAAGTTTAAAGCACTAGATTAGACTCAAAGAATGCAAAACTCACGTTAAAATACTAAAACGAACCAAAAGAATCAAAACAGCAACCAAACACTTAAAACTGCCTAAAAACCACTTTCTGGGCAGTTTTGGGACTCTAACTCAACTTGGACGAATTTTGGTTTCCTAGTGACCTAAAACACCTAAAAACATAAACCAACACACTTTCCAATTAATCTAGGAATTTAAAATAATTGGGGATTTGATTTGGACGAAAATAAACTTAAATGGCAGATTGTAAGAGAAACAGATTGTAATACAAAGTTATGAAGAATCAATGGATGATGGAATGGCTAAGGGGTTCTTCTCCACACATGAAATATATGCAACGTAAATCAATTTCCAGTTATCAATTCAATAAGTTATGAACCTCGACACTCCAAGTTAATTAGGTCCGCTTAAATTAACCTTCAGATTTCCCTAGGATCATTGAATTGGATGAATATGCATCGCAAACAAATTATTCCTAACAAGTTCTTTATATGAACAGCATGATAAAGACACAAGTTAGAATCATTACGTTCTTTGGAAATCATAAGCATCGACAAGGTATTCGTAACTATGAAAAGCATGATACTCTTGCCAGGAATCTACTTAACACGATCGTGACTAGCGACCTTCACTACTTACGAATATAAATTCATAACGATTAGGTGAAACAAATTTATATCCTAGCATCAAATTCAAGCATGCAAATTAAGCGTGCACTCTCAATCAACATACAAGAATAAGTTCTAAATCAAATGATTAAGCAAATTGTATTCACGACTTATGTAACAATAACTGGAAATAATCAACTCATTTCACATATATAATCATGGTTTTGAATACACCCTTAGCCAAAAACGAAACAGCAAGGAGGGTGAATTTGTGGTGTGCAATGGTCCAAGGATGAAAATGGAGCAATGATGCAAAGTATGGAGGGTAAAATGGAGTGGTATTTCAGCTAGGGAGCATGAATGATTCTGTTCATTGCATGGAAATGAAAAGGGGAGGTGAAATGTTTCAGAAATTAGTCAAAGGTGCAGCAACATGTGTTGCACATGGCATTGGATCCCAAATGTGGATGATGGAGCATCAATTGGTGCATGGAATGGTTGTGAAAGTTGTGTGAAATCAGATGGGTGAAGGGAACAAGAGGTATGCAGCAATTGAGTGTGATAATTGAGTGTATTGGGGCATGAAATCAGAAATATTTTAGAGGACAAGGATGATTAAGCATGCATGGGAATCCAAAGGGAATGCAATGTGGATTGCACGGCAAGGATGCTCTTGTTCTTTTGTGGCTGAATTCATGATCCTTTGTACACTAATTCTTCACACTCTTAGCCTCTTTAAGTCTTCAATTTCGTCCAAACCTTAGTTCCAAATATGTGACATGCATTCCAAGCTCCATTTTGCTCCAAAATGTTCCAAAATGCATCTTCTTGCCTACTTTGTCCTTAAAATCTGAAAATACATGAAAATGACTTTAAACATTAAAATAACTAAGGAAACACGACATAAATGCACAAGAACAAGCCAACTAAGTCGCATAAATATGCTCCTATCAGAACTCGCTTAACTTCGGAGTTCCGATTGAACCCGAAGCTAGTGAGCTCCCAAAAAGCCTTGTGCTAGGTAGATATGGGAATATACATTTAAGGCTTACATGATCCGCTCCCCTAGGCGATGTGAAATGTCACAAATTGACTGATGTAACTTTTAGTCGATCACTGCCTATGACAGATTAGTTTAATTAATGACTTTGTAACAAGAAAAATGCTTTGAGCAAAAAAAAAAAACCCTTACTAGACGAATTTCTTTCGTCAGGTCAAAAGGGTATTGTTGCCAAAAACTTTAAGCGACAACATAGTTTTGTCACCTCACTAGAAATTAAACACTACTAAAATTATTTTGTCGTTCAAAAAATTTAAACAAACAAAATAAAATATTGCTCGATGAATATATTCGGCGGCCTAACCCTTTCAATCATTTTAAAATATTCAAAATTCAAATAATATTTATCTCTAATTATATTAATCTAAAAAGCTACAATAACTCAACTCTAAACAATTTATTTAATTATATTAAAAATAAAATTGTTCGTACAATTATATTTAAAAACAAACCTAATTAACTAAACTACTCGGGTGACTGCTGAGGTGGCTAGGGCTGCCACAAGCTCGTGTCATCAATGGTGACTTGCCCTGATGGAGTAGGTGCAAAATCCCATTCCTAGATTTCACTATTTAAAATTATGTATTTCGTATTCTTAGTTGCGACGCTTTTATATTTATGGCGTATTTGATCTCAACATATTTTTCCACCTATCTTTACATAATTGGATAGTATTCGTCGAGACAAATGCGTGGGCGCAAACAAAATGTGATTCGGAATTATAACGAAGATTTTATGAGGTTTTGAATGTCGATGATATTTTGGTAAATTGATATTAATCGGACATGTGATATTTTTGTCTAACCATTGGGTGAGTGCCACGTGGGCCCCCCAAAAATTTTGGAACTCTCTGCCTTCCCTTTTCTCTCTTGCACCTCTTCACTCTCTCTAACTCCCTAGCTCTCTCTCTCGACTTTCCCTTTTCTCTTCATGAAACAAACCATTATCACCACCAAAATTTTGGCTTGTTGAACACCAAAACCACCATTATTTGCATGTCTTCACCACCATAAACCTAGTTTTGAGTTTTGTTTCATTGAAAACGAATCCTAACCTCCATTTCAATGAACAAGGTTTTTGGCCGAGACTTCTAGGCATGATTAAGACAATTTTCAGCCATATTCTGGACCCACAATAGGTATAAATCGATTCCTCTCATCGATTAGATAAATTCTCATGTTTTGATTCTGTGATTTGGTTGAAAAATGAGAAAGTTGTAATGATTTAAAGTTTGCCCAGTTTCTGGCGAACCTGTGACCTTCCATACCATTTTCCGACCAAACCACATGAGTTAGCCATTGTACAAGGTACCAATCTCTTCATTTCGTCAAGAACTACGATTTTCATTTTTGAATCCCTTGATTTTGTTGAATATTGTCAAAGTTATGCACGTTTAAAATTTGCCCAGAAATTCCGACGAGTTACCAGTTTTCCTTCGGACTGCCATATTTCAGGCCATTTTCCGGCCACCTCCGGGCACCATTTGGACTCCGAGCAGATATAATCGTGTTCTATACTTCTCTAGCTTTGTTTTGGTTTATTATGGATCGAATTTGGGTGAGAAACGAGTGAGATATGGAGTTCTAAAGATTGCCCATAAAATCTGCAAAATCTGCAGAATCCGGCGAAATTTCGTTAAGGTCCACCACTCAAACATTATAGCAATCGACGATCCGACCATTAGATCATCACCAAACTTTGATATAGTATAGTATGTAATATTTAAGGACCTTAAGAACTTACGAATCGAAAATCTAATGGTTGGATCTTACGGCGCAAGTGATGTAGGATCATGAACCTTACCTTTGAAAGTCGGTTTGATTCTCATTAAATGTTGTTGTGGGGGACATATGGGAGTTTTTTAGTATGTGAATTATCAAATGAAATCTAAATGTGGACTTCTACTTTGTTTTAGGCAATGATAGTGCGTAACGTCTCAATTCTTGTGCTAGAATTCGTTCTAAATTTAGTATTTGTGCCTTGTTTCGCTTTGTTGAGCTTTTGTAAATTGAGTAATTTTTGCCTTGTCTCGTTTATTTGAGCCATTGTACATTATGGTTGTTGGCCTTCCACACGATTCCGTTGAGTGATCCGGAACGGGGCATCCACTAGGGTTCCGTTGAGTGGTCCAGTTCCCAGCTCCATCTGGATTCCGTTGAGTGATGGTCTGGAATCCATCATGATATGCGATTCCGTTAAGTGGTCTGAAATAGTATCTAGCTTGTATTTCATTGAGTGGTTCAATATGCATTGTACTCCGCGATTCCATTGAGTGGTTCAGAATCGTATCCATTCGCATTCCGTTGAGAGGTCCGGAATCCCTTCAACACCGTGAGTGGTCCGGAATCGTATCTTGGTTGGATTTTGTTGAGTGGTTCATAAGCCTGTTTGGTATTATGGTTCTGTTGAGGAACCCGATTAATTGCTTTGTTGATTCTTCGGATTGAGTTTGGATTGAAATAGCTTCAGAGATGTAGGTTTCGGCCAAACTGTGTCACTCTAGTACTACTTTTCATTGTGTTGTATGAGTTTATGGTTGTGAGCTTTTGTGACTTGTTTCAGACGAGCCGTTGGATGTCTGGTGACTCCTTCAGGATTTCCAGTGACTTGATTATGATTTCATAAAATATAATTTTATATTTGACATTGATAAACCGAATCGACAGTTGGTTTTTAATATTATCACATCCATAGAATTATTGTCACTCACACGAGCTTTGTGGCTTATCCGAGTTGTTGTTTGCCCGGTGCACCATTCTGATGGTGTAGGGGCGATTGCGCAGGTTTTACTAAATACGAGGAGCTTTGGGGTAGCAGACAGAGTTCTGAGAGCTTGGAGTGTTAGGTTAGCCTTATACTTTTCCTTTACAAAAAATGTGATTATTGTTATTTTCAGTTCAGTATTTCAGTTTGTATTTCCTGGCATCCCTCAACAGCCTACTGTCACGTGTTGATTCGGGTGTATCTCGGGATCAGGGCGTGACAACTTTTGGTGGTATCAGAGCTTAGGTATTAGATGCCTATACCTTTACTTTAGAGTGAGGAAACCTTGGGTAGGTTATGGGTAGCTAGACCTTTACGTAAGCAATGTGGGTTCATCCTGATTCTTATTTATTCGCTTACGCTAAATTCTTTTATTCTTCAGACGTATGATGACGATTCCACATGGTTCTACCCAATCGATTGGGGATAATATTCCCGATGATGACGTAGCTCTTGGTACTGATCAGGAGGCTAGCCATGACTATGGTGGACCCGATGGTGCTTTCCGGGCCATTGAGGATTTAGCTCAGCTTATGCAAGCTCACATTCGTGCGACTTCTGCTAGTGGGAAGTTTTGTATAGAAAGTTTCGCACTCACAAGCCACCTTCATTTGATGGTTCTACTAATCTGTGGGTGGCTAAGTCTTGGATTAATCAGATAGCCAAGATTTTCACCATTTGCGTTGTTTGTCGAAGGAGCAAGTAGATGTTACTGCATATATGTTGACGGGCGAGGCTTACGAGTGGTGGCAGATCACTCGTCCTGTATTGGCAGCCAGTGGATCTATTACTTGGGATCGTTTTCAGACGACATTTTACGAGCAGTACTTCCCTGAGTTTTTTCGAGACGAGCTTGAGGCGGAGTTCACTACTATCGAACAGGGCATGGATATAATTGCTGAGTATGTGGCTCATTTCACCAGATTTTATCGATTTTCTTAACTTCTCCCTGAGGATAAAAAGACGAAGAAGTTTATTAGAGGATTCAAGTCAAGTATTCGAAATCTACTATCGGTTCAGGAATTGACATCCTATGCTCAGGCTATTAATCGTGCACGCACTGCAGAGATTAATGAGGAGCGTGATGCACAAGCGAGTGGAGATCAAAAGAATACGACCCGGTCAGAGGGTCATACATCTAATACATTTTCAGGTGAGGCCCGACAACGCATTGAATTTACGTTTGGTAGATCTTATGGCTTTACTCGCAGAGGACATGATGGATTTGCACGAGGTGACTTTCCAGCTACTTTTGGGAGAGATTATCATCGTTGTACTGGGTTAAGTCATCACAGTCGCTTTCATGGGCATGGACCCCATAGTTCTTTTGGAGGAGGATCTCAAACGCAGTCTCAGACAATGATATCTTGAGTTTACTCACATTACGGACGTCGACATAGCTGTCCATGCAAAGACGGGACTCTGATTTGTTTTCAGTGCAGCCAAGTTGGTCATTTCATGAGTGAGTGCCCAAAGGCGGTAGGTATTGATACGAGTAGAGCTACGGCCAGTGTTGGTGATCTAGTTGCATCTTCAGTTCAAGGTATGTCATTGGGAGCACCTTCAGGCTCAGGTCAGCAGAGGTCTATTCGGCAGAGAGGTCAACGACCTAAAGTCAGTCAACAGGGAGTTGGAGCTCGAAGTAGTGGAGCTACAACATCGCAAGGAGGTTCTTAGCGTGGCCAGGGTTAGCACACCTTTTACTTTGAGGGATGACAATGGAAATTTCGAGGACGAAATTTTTATAAGGGAGGAAGGATGTGAAATCCCGTTCCCGAATTTCACTATTTAAAATTATGTATTATGTATTTCATATTCTTAGTTGCGACGCTTTTATATTTACGGCGTACTTGATCCCTATGTATTTTTTCACTTATCATTACATATTTGGATAGTACTAATCGAGACAAACGCATGGGCGTAAACAGAATGTGATTCAAAATTATAACGAAGATTTTATGAGGTTTTGAACGTCGAGCATATTTTGGTAAATTGATATTAATCGGACATGTGCTATTTTTGTCTAACCATTGGATGAGTGCCATGTGGGCACCTAAAAAATTCTGGAACTCTCTCCTCCCTTTTCTCTCTCGTACCTCTTCACTCCCTCTAACTCCCTAGCTCTCTCTCTCTCTCGGCTTTCCCTTTTCTCCCCTTGAAACAAACCATCATCACCACCAAAATTTTGGGTTGTTGAACACCAAGACCACCATTATCTGCATGTCTTCACCACCATAAACCCAGTTTTGAGTTTTGTTTCATTGAAAACGAATCCTAACCTCGAGTTCGAAGAACGACGCTTTGGGCCAAGATTTCTAGGCGTGATTCAGATAATTTTCAGCCATCTTCTGGACTCAAAACAGGTATAAATTGATTCCTCTCATCGATTAGATAAAGTTTTGTGTTTGGATCATGTGATTTGGTTGAAAAAACGAGAAAGTTGTAACGATTTAAAATTTGGCTAGTTTCCGGCGAACCTGTGACATTCCAGACCATTTTCAGGCCAAAGCACAGCAAGTTAGTCAACGTGCAAGGTACCAATCTCTTTGTCTCGTCGAGAACTATGATTTTCATTTTTGAATCACTTCATTTCATTGAATATTGACAAAGTTATAGACATTTAAAGTTTGCCCAGAAATTCCGGCCAGTTACCAGTTTTCCTGCGAACAGCCATATTTCAGGCCATTTTCCGGTCACCTCCGGCCATCATTTGGACTTCAAGCAGGTATAATATCTTTCTACACTTCTCTAGCTTCGTTTTGGTATATTATGGATTGAATTTGGGTGATAAACAAGTGAGATATGGAGTTCTAAATATTGCCCAAAAAATCTGCAAAATCTGCAGAATCCGGCGAAATTTCATTAAGGTCCACCACTCAAACATTATAGCAATCGACGATCCGACCATTGGATCATCACCAAACTTTGATATATTATAGTATGTAATATTTAAGGACCTTAGGAAGTTATGAATCGAAAATCTAATGGTTGGATCTTACGAAGCAAGTGATGTAGGATCATGGACCTTACCTTTCAAAGATGGTTTGATTCTCGTTAAATGATGTTGTGGGGGACATATGGGAGTTTCTGGGTATGTGAATTATCGAAGGAAATCTAAATGTGGACATGTACTTTGTTTTAGGCGAGGATAGTGTGTGACATCTCAATTCTTGTGCTAGGATGCGTTAGCACGGACTCCAGGTAAGCGACTTTAATATATGTGATATTGGTGATTACCCAATTTTCATAACTGTTATCCTGTGTGGATATGACTTGGTTTTATAAATATGTTGTCTACTGAATTGTTATTTTTAATACTTAGTCATCGATTTATGTTTATGAAATGAAATTTGATGTGTATATTTGAAATATGATTTGATTTGTATGATTGGCATGTTGTGATGAAATGTGAGGGCTAGTAGTGGGCCGTTAACCCATTATGATGGGGATTTGTTGCTTCAATATTGATTCATTTCCCGCTTCGTTGATTCGTTCTAAATTTAGTATTTGTGCCTTGTTTCACTTCGTTGAGCTTTTGTAAATTGAGTAATTTGTGCCTTGTGTCGTTTCTTTGAGCCGTTGTACATTATGGTTATTGGCCTTCCACTCGGTTCCATTGAGTGATCCGAAACGTGGTATCCGCTGGGGTTCCTTTGAGTGGTCCGGTTCCCTACTCCGTCTAGATTCCGTTGAGTGATGGTACGGAATCCCTCGTGATCTGCGATTCCGTTGAGTGGTCTGAAATCGTATCTAGCCTGTATTTCATTAAGTGGTTCGGTATGCATTGTACTCTGCTATTCTATTGAGTGGTCCGGATTCTTATCCACTTTCGTCGAGAGGTCCAGAATCCTTTCTACTCCGTGATTTTGTTGAGTTGTCTAGAATCGTTTCTTGGTTGGATTTCATTGAGTGGTTCAGAATCCTGTTTGGTATTATGGTTTCATTAAGAGGTCCAGAACCTGATTAATTACTTTGTTGATTCTTCGGATTGAGTTTGGATTGAGATAGCTTTAGAGATATAGGCTTCGAGCGAACTGTGTCGCTCTAGACCTACTTTTCATTGTGTAGTATAAGTTTGTGGTTGTGGTCTTTTGTGACTTGTTTCAGACGAGCCGTTGGATGTCTAAGCGACTCCTTCGGGATTTTCAGTGATTTCATTATGATTTCATAAAATATGATTTTATATTTGACGTTGATAAACCGAATCGATGGTTGGTTTTTAATATTATCACATACGTGGAATTATTGTTATTCACACGAACTTCGCTGCTTATCCGAGTTGTTGTTTGCCCGGTGCACCATTCTGATGGTGTAGGGGCGATTGTGCAGGTATTATTAGATACGAGGAGCTTTAGGGTAGCAGACAGAGTTCTGAGAGCTTAGAGTGTTAGGTGACCCCTATACTTTTCCCTACAAGAATGTGATTATTGTTATTTTCAGTTTAGTATTTCAGTTTGTATTTCCTGGCATCCCCCTACAGCTTACCGTCACGTGTCGATTTCGGGCGTATCTCGGGATCGGGGGGTGACAGTAGGAGTATTTGAGTTGGTTGTCAAATGGTCACTCTAATCAGAAGCTGAAGCTGCGCATAACAGCTGACACACCCGACCCTGATATTCTCCAAACACTAGGCTAGGCACGTGCTAGCTGACACCCAAAGGTGACGAAGCCATATTAGGATGCATGAGAAATAATAAATATAAACAATACTTATAAATTTAAATACAATGATTATGCAATTATGGAACATGTTTAGACCATACAACTAATCCTAGACACTAAAAAGGAATAACATAAAATTGAATGAACAAAGAGGTGGGTCCTACACCAAGAGGACTTGAAGATGTCGATGCGGGAGTGCCTTGATGCCGGGATTGTACGTCTCTATTCTAAGTCCTAAAAGGGTGCAAAACAAAACATGTGTGGACAAATTTGATATATATAAATAGTACAAAAGCAGTTATTCACAATGTATTAACCCCCAAGTTTAGAAAACTTGTATAGCATAATAAGTAATAGGTTTTTCCGAAAACCCTAGCATGCCATAATACCTTTCATAAAACATATATCATATATAGTGTACTTAGTAGTGGTAAATATACAAGGCATATACATATATATAATATTTCATTCGCCCGAATGCATATATAACACTTCTTCATTCATCTGAAGGTTCTACATCACGCGCCCGTAGGCAGATTATTCGCCTGTAGGCAGTATCAACTGCCCGGAGGCACTACATCTCCCGGCTGAAGCCAATATAAATATCTTCTGGTCAAACGGTCAAAGTCAAAGTCAACGGTCAACAGGTTGGTCAAACGGGTCTGGGTCAAATGGGTTGGGTTGGATCCAGTTAGGGTTAGGTTAATAGGTTAAGGCCTAGGCTAATGGGTTGTTATGCCCAAAGGTTTAGGCTTAGGCTAAAAGGGTTTTGAGTTTCTGGGTTCTAATTTAAAATGGGTTAGGCTTGGATTTGGGTTGGTTACTTGGCCCAAAGGTTTAGGCCGGTTCATTGGGTTGGCCTAGCAACTAGGTTGGGCTCCTAATTGGGCTGTGGGTTGTAATGGCCCAATTGTTTGGCGGGTCGCTGGAACCATGAAGGAGAAGGCCGGAGAAGTCGTTGAGAATTCTCAAGCTCCGATGGAGCTCAAAACATAACCATTTTTAGCATATAAATTTATCAAAATGAAGCTAAGTAGAAGGAGAATGAAGATTTACCAACACGAGGGCAAGCCGTGGTCGAAAAGCAGCTGGAAAACCTTTGTAACTCGTGGCCCAGTCATCGGGAAACTAGGAAATGCTTCACCGGAGATATCGTTGTGTTCAAACGTTCCAAGTTTCTCAAAAAAAACAACCTAATGTAACCTATAACAACAACTAAAGAGGTCTAAGGTGCTTACCTTGGTTGGACCCAAAATCTCGTCGGAGAAATAAAAACACTGTGTGCACAATGTCGTGCAAGGAGAGAGAGTGAGAGCGCAGGGTGGTGAGGAAGAAGGAAGGGGGATCCAAGTGAAGGTGATGATGATATGGTAGCTGTGGTGTGTTTGTATTTATGGGTGTGTGTGTGATCTCGCCTGAGAGGAAAGCACCGAGAGAGAGAGAGAGAGAGAGAGAGAGAGAGAGAGATAGATAGATAGATAGAGCAAGAGAATGAACTGGGTGTGGGTTATGAGAGAAGAGAGGGATCCGAAAGTTTATGGGAGGACATGTGGCAACCACAAACAAGAGGAGGGGGAAACCGAGGAACCAAAAGGGAAGGGGGGCCCACAAGGCCCACAATTTAAGATCTAAAAGCACAAATAAAAAATATCTTCCAAACCAAAGTGAAAATACGAAAATACCCTTCCGATGACATCTATGAAAAAAAAAATCACAATTTCACATATTTCTATAATTTTACCAAATTTTTGTATCTTCTTACAAATTTTCAAATATTTCCCACAATTTCACATCTTTCCTACAATATTCAATATTTTCACAAAAACGTACCACAATATTCTTAATATTCACAATTCACAATATTCATAGTAATTACAATAGTCCTAATATGCACAAATCACAATATATACAATATTCCTAATATTCACAATATTCTTAGTAATTCACAAAAATCACAACATTCCTAAATATTCACAAAGCTTCCAAATATTCACAAAAATCACTATTTTCATAAACCACCTAAACCTACCACCCTCATCCCCCTGAACCACCTAACGTGATTTCTAAGGTGTGGACAACACTTTGTGGACAAGGCATGAGGACGGAATGTGGTATGTTCGATGAAAATTGAACGGTTGAAAACAATTTCCATCGAAATGAGCTTAGGATGAAACCGGGTCATAAATGATCCGTTAGTTAATTGAAATGGTACTTGGGATGAATTCAAAATTTCTTGGGATTTAAATTGTACCCCTGGACATCAATACTTTCCGTATTAAGTAAGTCTTGTCCTCTTATAAAAACACTCCATCTCCCGCGTTTGCTCAAACATCGTTGTCATCGAAAACATCCTTCCTATTTGAAAACTTGCTTCATGTTCTAAACCCAGCTATAGTTGGTTTGTGGTTATGTTGTCCGCTCTCACATAATTTCTAGACAGCAATGAAGAAAATTAGAGGACTTTTGATGGAGGCTGTGCAGTGAGTTCGAAAGAAAGGACGTGCTTTTCACTTTATTCGAGCTAGATTCATACTGCTTTTGCGATAATCGTGGTCATATTTTATTCTCCCAGTGAATTTCAAAATTGGTGAGTTTTGAAGATGGAATCCTAGAATTTCATTTAGTTATTGTTGTTAAGCATTATAAATTAAGCTTGGTGTAAGGTTAATTATGCATGTTTGTGGATGTAATTACGTGCAATTTGTCAATATATGTCAATTTTTTTTTTTTACAAATTAGGGTGAGTTGTGAACTTATGAAGCTATTTTGACGAGTTGTGTAGATGTAGGGGCGTTATCTGTTGTTTTGATAAAGATATAGTTTTGAGTAGGGATTGAATTTTGTATATGAAATACTGTTAATTTTATAGTGGTAGGGATTGAATTTTGCATCTGAATTATTGATAATTTTATTGTGGTAAGGATTGAATTTTGTATCAGAATTATTGTTAATTTTATGGTGGTAAGGATTGATTTTTGTATCTGAATTATTCTTAATTTTATGTTGGGAATTGAAATTGCTTAAGTAATGATGTTCTGTTAACAACATATATAAAGCTATGGACAGGTTGTCATTATGTTATGTACTATTGATTGTTGATGTGTGTGTATTGTGTACAGGATATGGTGCAATTTGTGGATGTAAGGTTAATTATGCATGTTTGTGGATGTAATTACGTGCAATTTGTCAATATACGTCAATTTTTTTTTTTATTACAAATTAGGGTGAGTTGTGAACTTATGAAGCTATTTTGACGAGTTGTGTAAATGTAGGGGTGTTATCTGTTGTTTCGATAAAGCTGTAGTTTTGAGTAGGGATTGAATTTTGTATATGAAATACTGTTAATTTTATAGTGGTAGGGATTGAATTTTGCATCTGAATTATTGATAATTTTATAGTGGTAAGGATTGAATTTTGTATCATAATTACTGTTAATTTTATGATGATAAGGATTGATTTTTATATCTGAATTATTCTTAATTTTATGTTGGGAATTGAAATTGCTTAAGTAATGATGTTCTGTTAACAACATATGTAAAGCTATGGAGCTTTGGTGACAGGTTGTCATTATGTTATGTACTATTGATTGTTGATGTGTGTGCATTGTGTACAGGATATGGCAGCCCAGGGTGTTCAACTAGCAACGAGAAAAGCAGAAGCGTATAGGGGAAAGGTTAACAACCTATCCCAAGCCCCCCCCCCGGGCACAATGTGTTAGGATTGATTAGGGAGAAGTTTAATGAGGTAGAGCTTGGTGCATTTGGGGCAACCTGTTTTGGCCACCTTCAGGGTGTGGATGAATTGGCCTTTAGTGGGTAATTGGTCCATGAGTTGTCGCTCCGTAGAGTGGGAAATCATGGAGTTAAAGACCTAGAGGGGCTGACCTATTTAATAGGTTGTGAATTGACCCGGTTCACAAAGCAAGAATTCTATCTACCGGGCTACGATGTGATGAACCCTATGACATAAAGGTAGAGCCACAAAGGATTAGGCTATTGAGGGAGTATGTTTTCGGAAAATTAGGGTTGGTAAGTGAAAGTAGCAAGGGGAGGAAAGAAAAGGGGAAAGGTGATGTATATTTAAACTAACCTAAATAATAGATTAATTTAAACCAAATTAAATTCACAAGCGCATGAATCAATTGTAGTAATATATGCAAATATGAGGTTGATCCCACAGGGATTGCTTTAAACCAATTTAACCGATTAATCACGCAAGACTATATTAAACAAACAAATGATAGATTGAATTGAATAATTGATTAAGACTATAATTAACAAGAAAAAGAAAAGATAATTAATTAATATAAACACATGACAAGAAAACCTAAGGTTATGAATTTGCCAATAACAATCTTATCTTTCCAAGCATATATTGTGACAACTCGTCCCTAGTTCTACAATTTTATAAATTTTAAAGGTGGAAATTTACGAAAATACCCTGAGAGGCGAGGGTATTGACTTACGTTGACCAACGTATAGTGAGACGTATGAAATATTCCTTTAGCGTATTTTCGTAGTACTCGACAATACGGCCGCGTAGACGTAAGTAGAAGCAGATTGGGGTATTGATATTACCATTTATTATTTTATATTTTTTAAGGTTAACTTTGATAAGAATGGAGGAAAGGAGAAGAAGAAATGGGGGGAGAAAAAGGGGGAAAAAGAAGAAAGGCTATTGGCTGCCCAATAAGAGAGGAAGAGAGAGAGAGCTTCGGCCAAGGGTAGGAAGAAAGAGAGTGAAGGTGACCAATCAGAGGAAGGAAAGGAAGAGAAATGATGCAGAAAAGAAAAAGGGGGGAAACCGGGTTTCCCTTAACCCGTGACCCGACCCGGTGAATTCTCCCATCTCTGACCACCTTGGATGACAAGGTTAGTGTCAAAATGACCCTTACCACAAGACCAACCAATCCCTTTTCCATTTTCACGTGAAAATTGGGTGGAAATTGGTGAATTTTGGGTAAAACCGTACAAAAAAGGGGCGCACGGGTTGGGTTCTATTCCACCACGATATGAAACTACCTCCTCTAATTACCACCACCAATAGACTCCCCTCAACCTCAGGAACAAAGCCCACACACTTGTGGAGGCATCGGAGTGAGCATGGAGGTCGAATCAAAGCACACCGTCTTTAAGGGTTCCGACATATTTATGTAAAATTGAGGTATTTCTCGGTCAAATTGGCATTGGTCACAGGTATGTAACTTGCTCTATTCATTGAGATCTTCATTCCTGTAAATTTTTGTAATTTTTGGAAATAGTTAGATTTTCCGGCGAGTCGGGGCGGCCAACTGTCACCCGCAACGATGCGTGGCCAGGGGACCGTAGATGTCATCCTTAGGCTAAATTAGATGTCTTGAGTTCAATTTTGGCAATTATATATTGTAGGTTGATCATTTGGACCTAAACTCATTAGGATACGTTACTTGGTAAAGATATGAATCGACGATCCAACAGTTGGATCGTCACCAAACTTTAGTATGTTATAGTACATAATATTTGAGGATCATAGGAACTTATAGATTGGGAATCCGATTTATGGATCTTTCCGAATTGGATTTGTAAGTTCATAAAATAAACATTAACCGCCACCTTGTTTTGACTATTGGTAGAGATCCAACCGTTGGATCATAATGAAATTTTAGGATGATGTTCTATAAGCATAATGTGGATCTTTGGAAGTTACGGATCGGAAATCCGAGGAACGGATCTTCCGGATTGAATTACGTAAGGTTGTGGACCCTATTGTCGATCGTTGACCGACGATCGACTTTTGGTCAATGGGGCTTAAATCACTCTAAAACATTTTAGGGATGTGTTTTATGTAAATTACATGACCTATTGATTATAATTCTACGATGTGGTTTGATAATATTCCTAGGCGCCGATCGTTCGAGAAACTTCGATGGTTGTGCTAGGAAATTGTAGCACAGACTCCAGGTGAGTGGATCGTTTCCTTCTTATCATATATATATATGATTGACAATTCCATAAGCATTTATAAATTGATTATTGCATATAATTACTGTGAATACTTTGAAGTGCTTATTCGAACTACGAATGACTTGATCCCTATTTAGGGTACGTAGGCAATCTAATGAGACGTTAGATGCAGTCATACAATATTTGAAATAAAAACCTTGTTTGGGAATTGAGTAATGTGAAGGAGATTGGTGAAAATATGAGTTTTAACCTTATGTTTTTAGTGATTGGTTGTTGGTCATAAATCAATGTGGAAGGAATCAAGAAACTGAAATAAGGAAACGTAAGTAATGATAATTAATTAAACTAGTGTTTAGTTGGACCTATCCCCGATAAATATATTCCGAAAATAAGTAATTCGGGAGTAGGGCATTATAGATTGTGCATTTTACGCCACATTATATATATATATATATATTAGAGAAATACTATGATATGGTTGAGTTTTAGATTTGCATTATGGCATATCCATGTGTATACTACCTACACAAAATTATTATGAATGCTTTGAAGTGCGAAGATGAACGCGAACACACAGGTAAGTTCAGGTGAGTTATGGTATTTGTTAAATTGATTGAGTTATGGCATGATCACATTATGTTTTAGGCAACTTCGACATTATCGTACAAGTTGCCTATGAGTTGTATATGTCACATGAGATGCATTTAGAGCTCATAAACCTACACCCTAGTGTTAGTGCTTCCGCCCGTGGCCAGGGCACAATCTTTCACATGATGTTCACCTCCCACACCTTCCGCTCACTACAGGTGGTTCCGACTCATAGGTGACCCGCGAGTATTCGCACAGTCTTCATGTGATCGTAGCACTTGAGCGTATTTATTTACACCCAGTCCTGTCGTACAGACAACCTTAGGTGGTTCCGACTCGTGTGCAGGTATACTTATTGAGCTGTGGATAAGTCATACAGGTCACTATAGGTGACTCCCGACTTATGAGCTAGCATATGTGATGAGATATGGATAAGTCGTACAGGTCACTAAAGGTGACTCCCTACTTATGAGCTAGCATATGTGATGAGATATGGATAAGTCATACTTGTCACTATAGGTGACTTCCGACTTATGAGTTAGCATTGATTTAGGAGATATGGGTGCAGTCATACAGGTCACCATAGGTGACTCCGACTTGCGTTTTAGTATGGGTTATTAATCACATGATTATTGATATTGATGATGAAATGATGTGTTGTGGTATATTTATGGTTTACTGTTGATATACTTTTGATTTCACATTGATACGTGGTATGATTTTCTGGAAACTACACAAGTGTTGCAGCAAGGGGTTATAATGCTTTAGATGGTTTCTATTAAAATTTCATTTCTAGGGCCATTCACCCTTGTTTTGTTTTCACCCTCCAGGTTTTATTAGCTGAGTTATTCATGGCGATTCTTAGTATTGGAGATTCTTTTGAGGGTACGATTCTTAATCCACTCTACTGTACTTACTTATGCTTTAACGTCACGTGTGAAGTGGGTTCCTTCCGGCTCACCAGCGCACTCTGGTATTTAGGCACTCTTAGGTTTAAATTTATTCACATTTTTCCACATCATCATACCTTATGGCTTCGTCACCCTCCAGGTGTCGGCCAACATAGCTCGATTCGGAGTCCTAGTGGACAGCCCAGGTCGGGGTGTGTCATATATCGCATGCCACTAGGAAAAATGGGGAAAGCCTCCAAATATTCATTCTCCCCCAGCTGCACAATTCTGATGGGAAAACAACTTTTGTGGGATTGATTTGTAAAACTAGATGAATGGCTTCATGGAAAATTATGAAATTCATACACAATGATCTTCAGCCTCTTAGATTCCTTCTCCAATTGGCCTTGCATCAAAACTCCCCCAGAAAATCGAATTATCACCAAAAACGTTCTAAGTGTGTAGTTTGGCTGAAATTAGGAAAGTAATAAGGCTTTCTTGTAATCAATTCCTCAACAAAACTTAGGGATAATTAACATGAAAATATGATAAATAATGCACCTATCAAATACCCCCAAACTTAGCTTTTGCTAGTCCTCGAGCAAAACAAAATAAAAATAACACCTTCCATAAATTAGACTTAGTGCAATCTAAAAATGGTCACCAAACTTAAGAGAATTAAACACTTTTCAAAATAGAATTAACCAAACCTTACACAACATTCTCAAGTGTAATTAGTAAAATGACCAATATCAATACAACTTACTCAACCCGGATAGGTATTTGCAAACCAAAGCTTCCACGTCAAATCCTCTACCATGAATATGACTAATAAAGAAATCACACATTAAAGGGCAAAGTGTTTCACTCAAATCATGAAAAGCAATATAAAGCCCCATAAGCTTGCTCTTCACATTGTCTCTCCACTAATGTAAATCAATGCAACACCAAAGATCAAAGGTCTTTATAAGGGTTGTAACATTAGGCTAGGGTATGAACTATCAAAGAAAGGATAGAGAAAAACTAAAGCTTAAGAAATATCAAGATATCTTCATAATGTGATTCAGTTGACTCTCTTTTGAAACTTGGATCTTCTATTATTGGCATCCAGGACTCATGTCAAAAGGATGGAACCATTTTGAACTCTTCTTTTCTAATTCTTTTGATTTTTTTTTCTCTTTTTTTTCGATTCTTTTCTTTCTTTCTTTCTTTTTTATTTTTGCTTTTTTACACAATAATATGAATAATAATATAACACAGGGTACCTCAGTACACATCACTTCTTTATTGTAGAACCCAACCTTTATCTTCCTTGACGTCCACTTGGTATCCCTTAAACTATAGGATATGGCTAATATAGGTTAAATAGGTAAAGGGTGAATTTGAGTAATGAAAGAAAAGGCTAAGTGTTTGGCTTCAAAAGGGAAACTATGGATAATATAATAAAAGGTTGGTTAGAAAAGCTCAAACGGTACAAAGATGGCCAAAATCATCTCTCTAATGTTACATGACTTAGGATTTCGCCTCAAGAGATATTGAAGCAAGTTCTAGAGAATGATAATGCTATCATGAAACTCACAAGAAAGAATATGCAATAGGCTCAAAATCTCACAAATGTTCATTAAGTTTTCACTTAAAATCCACATATAATTCTCTGAGTTAAGAGCTAATCATGCTAACGTTGGTTATTTGTATAAAATAAACTTGAGAATGATAATGTAAGAATTTGATTAGCCATATAAAACAACTGAAATTTCACATAAAAAGAGCCAATTCAAATAAGCGTGTGACCTAGAAGAAAACGAAGTATTATCATTGACTTATGGAAGATCTAACTAAAAAAATGACTCAAGAAAAATAAATCTTTTTTATTTTTTGACTTTTTTTTCTTCTGTGGATTAATTTTTATGACAAGAAATTTTGAAAAGTAATGCTCAAAGGCCAAACGACTAATTAACAAGAAATTTTGAACAAGGAAACCGATGGACTAAATCAACAAGAAAAACAAAATTTGAAAACATGATGTAACCAATTTTGACTAACTTTTGACTCCCACTCATGTACCCACCGTACATGTCACTTTGATACAACAAAATTTATTAAGACAAAAGAAAACTAAGCACCCAATTCGACTCAAATTCGCAAAACTGAAATATGTAAATGATTTTTTACATGCTTCAATTCAATTAAAAACTTCAATCTCCACCCCCAAACTTAAATTAAACATTGTCCTCAATGTTTAGAACATAGAAAACATAGCAAATAATACATTTAAAGATAGGGTTTCGAAAACTTCCCCGGATTTTTTGTTGGAGCATGAATGAACAACATTGAAGCATGATACGAATCGCCATAGAACGAACTCCCCCAAACTTGAATCTTGGACAGCCCATGTTCCCGCAACACAAGAAAGAAAATAAAAACTTAGTCCCAACAAAAAAAAAACAAAATTAAAAACTACACAAACAAATGAAAAATTTAGAAAGCTTGGGCTGCCTCCCAATAAGCGCTTCTTTATAGTCATGAGCTAGACTAGGTGGAAGTTAAGTGGAGAATGGTGGATCATTCAAATGAGGAACCACTCCATGAAACTTCTTCTTTTTCCCTTTCTTCCACCTTGTAGCTTTGAAATTTGGTGTCGATAGAAGGCAATGAGGCACGGCATATGTTTGCTGCTTCTTTAATTTCAACACTCGAGACTTCTTTCTCTTCTTCATTTTTTTTCTGTTGTCTCTTCCACCATATCTTGGCCACCGTACTGAAAGTGAGTTGAGTATGCGTAACTTCAATTTTTTGTTCAATTCCAAACTCTCTTTCATAATTTAGAATGAAAGAATCATCAGCATTTGGTTCAACGGAATCTGTCATGTAGCACTCTGTAACATTTGGTAGACGTGGACTTGGTTCAAACAATTGAAAATCCAACGACTTGTCACATCCCTTGTGTCTTTCTCTGTCGTCTCCCTCCTTTTGGCTTCCTAACTCTATGTTTGGCTCCTCCTTATTTGGATTCGTGAAGCCTTGCAGAAAGGGCAACTCCTCTTCATAAGTCGGAATTTTGGAATATGGGGTGGCATCATCATCTTCATCTTTAGTTCACCAAGCTGGTTGTACATCTTTTCCTCACTCTCGAATTTTTCAGTTGCATTGACTTGTACATGGCACACACTTCGCTCAATTGGATTAGCTTCGAGTACGCTTGAAAATATTTCTTGGTCTCTTTCACTCCATATTGCAGCAATTTGACCAACTTGCTTCTCCAAATTTGCGATTGCTTGGGCATTTGCTTCCACCTTATGTTGGAGAATTTGCAAAAGTTGAGTTGTTGTTTGCTGATACTGCATATTAGTTTAAACCATCAATGCAAAAGCTTCTTCCCATGAAGTTTTCTTGGATTCCACATATGTGGCTTCTTGTATAAACTCTGAGAATTGAGCACCAGAAAGCCAATTTTCCGTTGAAAATTGTTGATAAGCCATATCTTTCCTCGTACATGAAACAAGTCAAAAAGTAAAATGACTAACAACTTATAAAGAAAACAAAAAACAAAAAATCAAAATAAAAACTGCAGTAAAAAAATATTAAAGAGGAATGAAAAGTAAACCAAATGACTAACAGGAAACTATGAAGAAAGGAATCCCACAAACAAAGGAATTTCAAAACTATACACTTGCGGCAAAATTTTTAATTTTTTAATTTTTTTTATTAATAACACAGCAAATAGAAAGAAAGAAAAATAAAATCACTACACAAATAAAAATAGAAAATGAAAAATAAATTTTAGTAAAGCACAATCAACAAGCCAAATTGGGATTAAGGGGCCGGCAACGGCGGAAAAAAACTGGATGTATATTTAAACTAACCTAAATAATTGATTAATTTAAACCAAATTAAACTCATAAGCGCACAAATCAATTGTAGTAATATATGAAAATACGAGATTGATTCCATAGGGATTGCTTTAACACCAATTTAACCGATTAATCACGCAAGACTATATTAAACAAACAAATGATAGATTGAATTGAATAATTGATTAAGATTATAATTAACAAGAAAAATAAAAGACGATTAATTAAAATAAACACACAACAAGAAAACCTAAGGTTATGAATTCACCAATAACGATCTTGTTTGCTTTTCTAGAGCCAACTATTATCCAACTACCATGCCAATGTTAAAGGTTGTTCTTTCTAAGGTATGAAATGGTCAGACATCAACTCTTGTATGTCTACATGATAATTATAACCTATTGGTTAGGCATACAATTAAACACATAAAACCCCATTAAGTGTAGAAGATCATGTCAACCAAGTAGGACTAGCTTGATATTGGTCATCCTCACTAGTTTGTCTACTCTTCTTAATCTTAGTTCCAATAAACCTAACTGAAAATATGACTTTAGCCCCTGAAATTTAATTTTCTCCACATAAAACCTGTCATAAATTTTTTAATCAAATAAAACTCATTAACTAGATTCCACATCAGCAAATTCATTAATTATAGTTGACTTTACACATTTAAAAATTTTTGATGCCCAAAACACCCCTATTTGAATCTTTGTAAGGGAGAATTAATGATTCTACAAAAATAATAATTAATAAATTTATTGCCTAATATATAATAACAACAAAACATGCCTAATATATGTAATAATACATGCTTAGTTAAGCCAACAAATTATATTTTACATATAATTGTAGGTAAATTATTTCACACACATATATATAACCACAATAAATAAATAAATAAATAAATGCCTGGTATACGTAAAAATTCATGCAAAATAATTTACCCACAAAAAATGTTATTTGATTCAATTTTAAAAATGTTAGATTGCTTAAAAAAAGAAAAATAATTTCTCCACTGACACACCCTGACCAAGGTCAAGGCATGTTGGCTGTCACGTGAGAGTGACGTAGCCATGTGCACAGTGCGGAAGCGATAAATATAGCAAACATACGAATAATTAAAAACCATATTACTAGTGTGCACTTCTAAACAAAAAGTGGTAAGAGTTAAGTACAACAGTAACACTCCTAATCAGAGCATAAAGTCTAAGTGCAGTCCAGTAGGACAAGTACTAGTTATCAGTACCAGGAATGTCCTACTATTATATGGATAAGTCAGAACTGCCGACGTCCTCTATCCACCAACAGCAATCTTACTTAAAACCTGGAGGGGCACAAAACAAAAAACGTGAGTAGGCAAAAACAAATGTTTTACAAATCATTTCATTTATCAACATATCTAACCCCTCGCTGTAAAACATGTAAAATTTTCCCATAATCAAGATGTAAGCATATACATACATATATATATATCTGAAATCATAACCATTCAATTCATGCTTCACATAATCATTTTCATATGTATGCCATGCCAAAATATAATAAGTAACAATCCAAGTAATAATGATTTCATAAAAGTATGACATGTTAGCCGGAACTCCTGAGTAGTCTGTACGGCTAAATTCATAGTTCACACTCAATCTAGCGGGAGTCACTACTATGACCTATACGGCAATATACTGCACATAAGTCGGAACCACTAAAAAGGGTTTGTATGACAAGATTGGGTAAGATACAGTTATGCTCAATTCTACTTTCTCAATACTAGCTGTGCGATAATACGTTAGTCACCTACAAGTCGGAACCACCTATAGTGGTCTGTACGACAAGATTGTGCACCTAATTGGACCCAATGTGAGCATATGGTGCGGGAGGTGACCTAATTTACAAGCATGTGACAACTCTCTCTAGTTAAATCGCAATCACCCGAGGTGTAGGTTTATGAGCTCATTGTTTCTCAGTCATATCTCATATATCCAACCAAACATATTCATCACGCTACTCAATTCTTCAAATAAACTTATATCTCATTTATTTCATGTCATATATTGTATGGCTGCACCTAACATTTCGTTAGGCTGCTTACGTACCCTAAACAGGGATCAAGCCGTTCGTAGTTCACATATACCAAACATAACTTACCTGTACTTACCTGTGCCTCCACAGCACCACAATTATATATATATATATATATATGCAACTATGAAATGCATATTCAAAATATAATGGCATTTGGCATATTATTTCAAAGCATATTTTCATTTGAAACACATTTATGGGAATTATATCAAGTATATAATTATATACTGAAAACAAAACCCCACTCACTGATAAGTCGAAGGGTCGTAGCCCCTGATTCCCCAGTGGATACCCTCGTCCTCGGGATAAGTCTCACCTATATGCGAATAAACTATAAATACGTTATTTTAAAGCACATAGACCAAACTAACTAATAACTTCTCATACAGTGCTCAAAATGGGTATATGAATATACCACAATGATCTACTCGACGTCGCGGACGTCGAGATATTTTTAAAATAAACTCATAGCAATCAACTCGTAGCACCACGAGGAACACAATGATGCACCCAAAACCTTCGATCTGTGGAGCTTGGGGTGGTCTTGAAGCTTGTCCGTACGAATGGCAAGGAGAGAGAGTGAAACTGGGAGAGAGTACAGGAGAGAGAGAGAGAAGAATGATGTGTGTGTGTGTGTGTGTGGTCCTCAAGTCACCAACCACATCTCAAAATTTTCTAAATTCCAATTGGGTCCAAAATAATAGTGACTTAACACATTGGCCCTTAACCACACATAGCCCCACGATGCTCCAACGCTCAAGGGCATTTTTATCTTTTCACATCAACGATAACAATGATTCCGAGACGGGCTGTCACATCCACTATATGTAAAATGTATGCAAAATAATGTACTGCATAAAAAAATTATTATTTTATTCAATACTATTTTACCTATTGTTTTGTACATATAATAATAAAATGTGCCCAATATATATGATGATACATACAAAATAAAACACCTACAAAATATATATTATTTGCTCATCATAAATTTACATATAGGTAGATTAATTAGTATGATATATTTGATCATATATGTAGTATTGTGCATACATCCATACATACATACATACATACATACATACATACATATACATATATATATATATATATTTGAATGTATAGTAGTACTATATATATAGGTAAACTATATATCTATATATATATATATATATATATTGAGCTTGTGGTAGTTGTGACGACCCGTCCCTAATTTTCCTATGTAATTTCTCCCCGAGTAGGTGTATTGATGATTATGCCTTATTGGCAAGTGACGTGGACTTATTCTTATCGCTTTCCTTTTTATTTCTCGCTATCACATTTAAATTGTACACACTAGTACGAGTATGCGTAAATTTTAAAGTGTAAAAATATCTACTTCGGATAGATTTCGATTTCCTTTTATTGTAGGAAATCTGAAAAGCTATCCTTGGATTCCTTTTAAATCCTACCCATGCACTTCCCTTCATCATTCAGTCTCAGCTATTTTTTTTCTGTATGTTATGTCCCCCCTCAATCAGAAAAGCATCTCTCTCTCTCTCCCTTCTCCCTCTCCCACGCCACATTCTTCTTCTTCTTCCTCTCTGCAACAACCACAAAACACACCAAAACTCACAAACGTGACAAACCAACTACATCATCATGCTCATCTCAGTCCCATGATCACAACCATGTCCTTGAAATCTAGTGTGGACGAGTTTTGACTCACCAACTCGGAAGGTCCGACTCGGCGAGTTCGATACTACGGTTTTCAAGCCATGCATGGGTAAGGTAAGCCTTAAGAAACCCTTATAATCTTCATTTCACTTCTATGGGTTGTTATTGATCCTTTGTTTGTGTTTTGAATGTGTGATTTTACCCAGAAACTCGAGAAGAAGGAGAACCCGAAGTTTTTCGTACAAAAACCGTGGCCATTTAGTCACTTTCAAACCATTTTTCTGGTCAACCTCAACCACAACTGCACTTCTTCTAGGTGCAAACGTGTTCTCTACATTCCTAACTTGAAAATGGCTTTTGAATCACTGAGTTTGGTTAAGTAACGAGTTAGAAATCAACTTTGGAAGTTAGGAAGAAAATTTCAGTTTCTAGAAAATTTATAACCGTGGTCGTTTGGCCACTTTCAGGCCAAATTTTCGAACAACATAGACTAGATTCGAACTTTCTGTATATGGGATTGGTAGATCACATTCCTAGCTTTAATTTGGCTTTTGTAGAAGTGAATTTGGTTGAGAATCGAGCTCGTTATGGGCTCTGGAAGTTAACCCAAAAATCTGCAAAACTGCAGATTTTCGCGAAGAAGGCAAGTACAATGTACTTGCAGGGGTGCGTGGGCGCGCGGGGACCGCCACTTTGGGCGGCACATGGGGGTGCGTTCAGCGTTCGGCTGGCGCATGGTTCACGCATGTTCATTCGTGTCGTCGAGTAGATCGATTTCATATATTTTTACCCTAAGTTTAAGCAAACTATGACGATTTTATTTAGGTTTCTGTTATGTGCTTTAATTAATGTTATTTAGTTATTTCACATATAGGGGAAACATATTCCAAGGATTTTCGAGGCCAAGCTAGGCTCGGGGGCTACGACCCAGCGACATACTTGTGAGTGGGCAGTTGTTTTATACCTATATATATTTATAGTTTCCATAAATGCATATTTATGTCACTTTTACGCCTATTTTGCCTAGTATCATTATTGTGATATAAATTATGATAAATGCTGCTATATGGTTGTGATATTACTATCATGGCATTCATACGTGCTTGGATCCAAGTTTAGGTGCCAGTCTTGTCGGGTAGATTGCATTAGGCGATCCGACTTGTATGTGATGTGCTTTTGCACTAGTTTTCACGTGATCGAAGTACTAGAGCATATTGATTACACCCAGTCATGTTCATGTCAGAAACCATATGTTTGAACTTGTGTGTCAGCTTAGATGGATGAGCACTTAGGTATATTGATTATCACATGATTATTATTGTGGCATATGATACATCATTTACTTGGCATATTTCTGATTATATGGCTGATATATTGGATTTCATACTTACGTAGTATTTTTGAGGAAACTATACTTGTTTTACGGCGAGGGGTTAGTATATTCAAAGATAAAGGTTTTCTTATAAGCATTGTTTTGCTGACCCACTCAACTTTGTTTTTCGCCCCTCCAAGACCTAGATAGCTGTACTCTCTGTGGCACTCGAGGAATCACGGCAGTTCTGACATTTCCTTCTGTTTAGATGTACGAACTTATCACTATCATGTAATAAGTGTACTTTGGTTGCTTTGACTACTCTTTCGTAGTCTCACTGTCTATCACGCTCTGAATAATTGTAGTGGGTTTAACCCACGAATTGCGCACTCTTTCACTGTTTAGTTCTAATTAGTTTAAATTTTATTCACTTTTCGCATCACTTACCCTTATGGTTACGTCACCTCACGGTGACGGTCAGCATGCTTCGACCTTTCCAGGTCGGGGTGTGTCAGTAGCACTCTATACATTTGAACATATATATGTGTATATACATGACACACCCCGTCCCGAAGGAGGGCATGCTGGCCGTCACGTGAGAGTGACGTAACCATTTGCACAGTACGGAAGCTTTAAGATACAATTTATAAGTTGATACACCCGAAGGTGAGTCCTAATTTTGTCCAATCTGTCAGAACATCGTCGAATTCCTCGTAGCCACCACACCTCAGCTATTCTTTAACCTGGAGGGGCGCAAAACCAAAATTGAGTGGGTCAGTAAAACAATTCTTTTCCAAATCCAAACATTTCTCAAAACGTTGTAACCCCTCTCCGTAAAACCTGTATACTTTCCCAGAATGTAAAATATAAATATACATATATATTCTCAAAACTTCATTTTTACTATCTCAACATTTTTCTTTATCAATCATGCCATGCCATGTCTAATTCAACAGTTAAATATGGATGCATCAACAATAATCATATCAGGTGCAAGAAAGTAATCAACCGGAGGCCCTCTAATAGCCTGTACGGTTGAACCTAGAGCTCAAAATCTATCACTATCACTCTACCGGAGTCACCTCTGTGACCCGTCCGGCCTTCTGCACACAAGTTACGCTCTAGTGCTTTCTCATTAATCATCTGTGCACATAATCTAAGGTCACCCACCAGTCGAAATCTCACTAACACTCTTCGACTGGCCCGTCGCACCCACTCCGCGTGGACTGTGCGACCAGCATCTACTTGGATCCAAGGCGAGCGTGCGATGCGGTGAATACTATAAGCACTAAACCAAGGTGCAGGATTTGAGCTCAATATACATCAACATCATCATAACAGTAATTAAATACTCACCTGATACTCACCTGTGCGTCCGCCGCAACATTCATTCATATGCATCATATATCTCAAATCATACTTTTCATATCATTTCATGCATGGCAATTCAATTTACATTTCCATATATATTTCATATACTTCTATGCATGATCTTTCAATTCACGTTTTCATATCATTCTATATACCTTTCATTTAAAACATAATTTCATTCTAATTCAATTTCTGGGAAAGCGTCAAGTATATATATATACGGAAAACAAAACTGCCCACTCACATATTACATCGACGTCTCGTAAGTCCCTGAGCATCCCTTGGCCATGCCCGATGCCCGCATAAACCTCACCTATACAAAAGTAACCATTTTGACGTTATTTAACGCCTAACCCAAATCTTAGTTAATAACTCCTCATATATTGCTCAAATTGGGTATATGAATATACCACCGTGACCTACACAACCTCAGGATCATCCCCATATTTTTAAAATAATTTTTCGAGGTCTCACGCGCCCCCACGCGCCTGACGTGTCACGGACCTACGCGCCCCCACGCGCGGCCACGTGACATGCACACAGACGGCTACAGTGAACGGCGTTAGGGAATATTCCGTTAAATCCTAGCATTTTCCGTTAAATATCCAACGGTAACGGTAACGGCGTTGGCATATTCCGTCAGTTTTGACGGAATATTCCCTGTCTTCTCCGGCGAGTCGCCGGTCGCCGGCGACTGTTCGCCGGTTTCTGGAAAATTTTCAAATCCACTATTCTCCTTCGTTTTTCAACCAATTTCTTCGAATTTTATACCAAAATGAAGCATTTAACATGTACTATCACGTTGGAAAGGTTTTAGGGCCTAAAAACAACTAGATCATACCTTCCAAAATTCCTCAAATTCGGCCAAACTCGAACCCAACGATCCCGACGTCCATTTTGTTCAAACGAGGCACTCCGAGCCTCCTCGTGACCTCCTTAAGCTCACTGTGAGCTTTGTTTAACCTAAAACACGGCCAACTTAAAGTTTGTGAACAGTGCAAATCCACGGGGTGATTTGAAACTAGGGTTTTTGAAATAGAACTCACCTGAAACTTGTACCCCCGTGCTCGTGAAGTTCCCAAGATCACGATGGTGATCTTAGATTGGACGTTCGTGTAGAATTGTGGTTGTTCTTGGTGTTTGCCGTGAGTTCGAGAGTAAGAGAGAGAGTGAGAGAGTGTTTCTGAAATGAAGAAAGAGAGAGAGAGTGACTAGGGAGAGCTGAGGAAGAGAGAGACAACCTACGGGTTTTGGGGAAGAAATTCAGGAGGTGGGGATCCCACGTGATAAATTCCAAAACCAACATTAAAACTTTAGTATGTAATTGTAACCCTAAGTCTAAGTTTATGTTTCTGACACTAAATAATATTCCAATTAATATAGATTAGGGGATTTAGGTAAAAACCAATAGATAAATGACGCACCTTAATCCCGTTTAAGGGCGTTTCTGTAATTTCACGTCATCGGAATTAAAATTCCGGGACGGGCTGTGACAATCTCCCCTCCTTATAGAATTTCTTCCCCGAAATTCCAGTCACCAACCATAACATCAAAACTCATAGAATAGTCTCGGATACATATCTCTCATCCTTTCTTCTGTCTCCCAAGTAGTTTCTTCAGCTGAATGATTTCTCCACAATACTTTTACCAAGCTCACGGTCTTATTCCTCAAAGTCTTATCTTTCCAATCCAGTATAGTCACTGGTTCCTCATCATACGTCAAATCCGGATTAATTTCCAATGGTTGAGGAGGAATCACATGTGAAGGATCTGACACATAATGCCGAAGCATCGAGACATGGAACACATTATGTACCTTAGCCAATTCTGAAGGCATCACAAACTTGTATGCAACTTCGTCGATTCCTTTAATGATCAAAACGGACTGATGTGTTCAAGACTTATCTTGTCTTCCTTTCTAAATCTTACTATTTCTGTTCATGGTGAAATTCCAAAAATATCAAACCATTTACCTTACACACTCAATTAGTGGCATATCCATCTGTTGATCTCTTTTGCCATTCCTGGTTACTTCAGGTTAACTTAATCACCTGAATACTTTGAGGAGACTCATCCATAGTCTCAAGGTCTACTAAAACTCTTTCTTGATCGAATATTTCTCTACCCAGAAACATTCCATTCACAAGTCATCAAAAACCGACTCACATGACACATTTCATGATCCTTATGGCGTTACTTCGGAAACTGCACAACCAACATACTTAAGAAACTCAGCAGTTCCGTAAACCAATTCTCTTTTCCATAAAACAAATAAGTAATGTTGCACTGTCTGGGAAAGGTTGTTACTCAACACTGGAGTAAATGTACTAACTTGTTACTTAACAAGTATAACTTCTTCTCGATCTTCCATTCTTAATTTTTCTTCCGTTGGTTTTCAATCCACAAGATGATACTCTTGGCAAATGTGCCAGATATTAATCTTACTGTAGTCTTCTCACCAAGTGCTTCAGCTAGAACAATTCACGATCACCCTGATCGTACAATCATAATCACTAAGTAATTCAATCCACCTTTGTTGCCTCATATCAAAATCCTTCTGAGTAAACAAATATTGGAGACTCTTTTGATTTGTAAAATCTTGCATTCTCACTAAAATATAATGTCTCCATAACTTCACAGCAAGGATGGTAATCGTGACTTCCAAATCACCAGTAGGGTAATTCATCTCATGAGATTCCATTTGTCGTGAAACGTATGCAATCACCCTAACATTTGCATCAACATGCATCCAATACCATTCAAGAAACATCACTAAAAATTTATGATTACCACTATTCTCTGGGATTACTAAAATACGTGCATGAGTGAGGAAATACTTCAGTTGTTGAATCCTTTGCTCACAATTTCCTTCCCACTCATACATAACCTCCTTTCTCAACAGTCTCGTCAATGACAAAGCAATGACTGAAAAATCTTTCACAACCATCCAAGATAGCCTGGTAAGTTAAGAAATTCCAAATCTCAATTACGACTCGTGGTTGTTCCAAATTCTCAATTTCTGCTATCTTTTAAGGATTCACTTGAATACCTTAAGAATATATAACATATCCCAGAAATGCTACTTGATTCATCTAACATTCGCATTTGCTAAACTTAGCATACAATCGACATTCTTCCAATCTTTGTTCCACCGACTTAATACGTTTACATGCTATGCTCTGGCTCAGAATATGCCAGGATATCTTCAATGAAAATGATATCTATTTATCAAGGCATTATTGGAATACTTCATCCATCAACTCATAAAACAGCATGAGTATCCATATAGCATCACCAAACTTCATAAAGACTATAACAAGTCCAGAAAAACCATCTTATGATCAACGTTACTCATAATCTTCAATTGATAATAGACAGACTTCAAGTCAATCTTTGAAAATATACAAGCACCTTTGAACTGATCAAATGAGCGTCAATACACCACAATGGATAACGGTTCTCATTCGTTACCCGATTCCATTATCTATAATCAATGGATAGCCTTAAAAATCCATTTTCTTCCTCATCAACGAACTGGGGCTCCCCCAAAGCGTTGTACTAGGTTGAATAAAACTTTTATCAACCAATTCTTTCAACTGAATTTCCAATTCCCTTAACTCATCATGAACCAATCTTTAACATAAATTTATACCTGGCAACAAATCAATAGTGAACCTCATATCTCTGCCTGAAGGCAATCCAGGTATACTTTCAGGGAAGACATCAAGAAAAGTCTAACCCCTTTTTCATTTTTTTTTTTTTTTTATTTTTTTATTTTTTTTCACACTTCTCCGAGCAACATCCTTTAGTACCACATGAACTAAATATTCTTGGGCAGCCTTTCAAAACAATCTCTTTGCTTTCACAGCATAAATAATGGCTGAACTCACTTCACTTTGCATGCCCACTCATTAAGGTAATCTCTGATCATCCAGATCGATGGAAAGTGACTGGTTTCCCGTAACAATCCATTTAGTCACAATTATAACCAACCAATCTAATGGAACAGAATTAACTGATACAATATATATTCTATTATTAATAAGCATTCTAAATAAGTACAATACTAACATAAAATAATCTACCAGGTTGCTTGCTTAACGAATCCACGAATGAGTTATTAATATTACGGTCTGCAGCCCGCAATACTGATAAATCATCGTTGTCTCGATAAGTAGGCAACCACTCTCAAAGATATAACAATACTATTTTGCCACTCAATGCAAAATACATACACTCGTCTCAACTACATTTATTTACTACTCTCTAAGTAATAACATACATAATAAGAAATATATCAGCCGAAGTCAACTAGAATGACCAATACGGCTGATTCAACTCTTATCTCAATAATACGTCGGCCGGATCCACTCCGCGTGGTCGGTACGGCCGAGCCTATAACTCACCAATTTCTCATGCGTCAGTCGAATCCACCTCTCGTGGCCTGTATGGCTGAACATACTCATCAAATCTCTCTGTACCCACGGTCAAACCGACCAAACTACTAAATCCATAAACCTGCTGAATCGATACTACGATGTCATAGAAAACTGTTGGGTACAACTGATTTTAAGGACGATTCACAATTCTGTGTCCCCTCTGTTCACATAAACACATTCATTAATTTCACACTTCCCAAAGTGTTAATTTTGTACCTGCTGCACAAGGTACATTTCCTTTACTCGAGACACCTTGTCTCAAATATCTGGGATTACCAGTATATCCATCACTTTTATTCTGACTAGCGACATTAAAACCTCAGCTGGAAGAATTAACTCTAGCTTCACTTCTTTCGAAGCTCTGAATCTTTCTATATCCTTGATATGACGAATCATTAACTTTATCGTCTTCTTTTAATTCCCATTCATTTCTTATTCTTCTTTATTCTCGTTGCTCATGTTCTCAGAGTCCTCAAGACTCAACAACATCTAGCATACTCCTGATAAGAACTACACTGGATAGTGGTCACCCAAAATACCACTTCCCTTTTTGCCACCCAGCTTAAAACAACATAACACCTCCACCAAATTAACAACAATATCTGGATGGAACGAGGCAAGTCTGAAAACTTTCTATAATATTCATTTATCGTCAACTTCCTTGATTCACATTTGCAAACTCTTGCTTACTACCATCGATAAATGCCGGAGGGATAAACTTTTCCTTAAACAAGTCCTTAAATAATTCTCAATCAGCTGTTTTCTCCGGTGACAACAATTAACAATCCTGTTTCCACCAGGATACAAATTCATACCCAAAACCAGGTAGTCGTCTCGACCCCTTGTCAGAAGGAAGATTCCTTTGACTTGCATAATCTGAAACATCTTTTCCAAATGGTTAAACCGTTACTTCGCTCCCTCAGGTTCATCATTTCATAAGGTGATTCAAATTCGACTCATAATCCGTCTTAAAATGTCCCTTTTTATAATAGATTGAATCACCATAATAATAGTTTTCCCTAAACCGCTATATTAGGGAGACTAAATTCCTCTAACTAAGTGGCTTGCTACGAGGCGGTGTAGTTCTGACAGAATTCACTAGAACTTCTCAAAATGTCCAAGATTGCAACCATGCTCTGATACCAACTGACACACCCCGTCCCGAAGGAGGGCATGCTGGCCGTCACGTGAGAGTGACGTAACCATTTGCACAGTACGGAAGCTTTAAGATACAATTTATAAGTTGATACACCCGAAGGTGAGTCCTAATTTTGTCCAATCTGTCAGAACATCGTCGAATTCCTCGTAGCCACCACACCTCAGCTATTCTTTAACCTGGAGGGGCGCAAAACCAAAATTGAGTGGGTCAGTAAAACAATTCTTTTCCAAATCCAAACATTTCTCAAAACGTTGTAACCCCTCTCCGTAAAACCTGTATACTTTCCCAGAATGTAAAATATAAATATACATATATATTCTCAAAACTTCATTTTTACTATCTCAACATTTTTCTTTATCAATCATGCCATGCCATGTCTAATTCAACAGTTAAATATGGATGCATCAACAATAATCATATCAGGTGCAAGAAAGTAATCAACCGGAGGCCCTCTAATAGCCTGTACGGTTGAACCTAGAGCTCAAAATCTATCACTATCACTCTACCGGAGTCACCTCTGTGACCCGTCCGGCCTTCTGCACACAAGTTACGCTCTAGTGCTTTCTCATTAATCATCTGTGCACATAATCTAAGGTCACCCACCAGTCGAAATCTCACTAACACTCTTCGACTGGCCCGTCGCACCCACTCCGCGTGGACTGTGCGACCAGCATCTACTTGGATCCAAGGCGAGTGTGCGATGCGGTGAATACTATAAGCACTAAACCAAGGTGCAGGATTTGAGCTCAATATACATCAACATCATCATAACAGTAATTAAATACTCACCTGATACTCACCTGTGCGTCCGCCGCAACATTCATTCATATGCATCATATATCTCAAATCATACTTTTCATATCATTTCATGCATGGCAATTCAATTTACATTTCCATATATATTTCATATACTTCTATGCATGATCTTTCAATTCACGTTTTCATATCATTCTATATACCTTTCATTTAAAACATAATTTCATTCTAATTCAATTTCTGGGAAAGCGTCAAGTATATATATATACGGAAAACAAAACTGCCCACTCACATATTACATCGACGTCTCGTAAGTCCCTGAGCATCCCTTGGCCATGCCCGATGCCCGCATAAACCTCACCTATACAAAAGTAACCATTTTGACGTTATTTAACGCCTAACCCAAATCTTAGTTAATAACTCCTCATATATTGCTCAAATTGGGTATATGAATATACCACCGTGACCTACACAACCTCAGGATCATCCCCATATTTTTAAAATAATTTTTCGAGGTCTCACGCGCCCCCACGCGCCTGACGTGTCACGGACCTACGCGCCCCCACGCGCGGCCACGTGACATGCACACAGACGGCTACAGTGAACGGCGTTAGGGAATATTCCGTTAAATCCTAGCATTTTCCGTTAAATATCCAACGGTAACGGTAACGGCGTTGGCATATTCCGTCAGTTTTGACGGAATATTCCCTGTCTTCTCCGGCGAGTCGCCGGTCGCCGGCGACTGTTCGCCGGTTTCTGGAAAATTTTCAAATCCACTATTCTCCTTCGTTTTTCAACCAATTTCTTCGAATTTTATACCAAAATGAAGCATTTAACATGTACTATCACGTTGGAAAGGTTTTAGGGCCTAAAAACAACTAGATCATACCTTCCAAAATTCCTCAAATTCGGCCAAACTCGAACCCAACGATCCCGACGTCCATTTTGTTCAAACGAGGCACTCCGAGCCTCCTCGTGACCTCCTTAAGCTCACTGTGAGCTTTGTTTAACCTAAAACACGGCCAACTTAAAGTTTGTGAACAGTGCAAATCCACGGGGTGATTTGAAACTAGGGTTTTTGAAATAGAACTCACCTGAAACTTGTACCCCCGTGCTCGTGAAGTTCCCAAGATCACGATGGTGATCTTAGATTGGACGTTCGTGTAGAATTGTGGTTGTTCTTGGTGTTTGCCGTGAGTTCGAGAGTAAGAGAGAGAGTGAGAGAGTGTTTCTGAAATGAAGAAAGAGAGAGAGAGTGACTAGGGAGAGCTGAGGAAGAGAGAGACAACCTACGGGTTTTGGGGAAGAAATTCAGGAGGTGGGGATCCCACGTGATAAATTCCAAAACCAACATTAAAACTTTAGTATGTAATTGTAACCCTAAGTCTAAGTTTATGTTTCTGACACTAAATAATATTCCAATTAATATAGATTAGGGGATTTAGGTAAAAACCAATAGATAAATGACGCACCTTAATCCCGTTTAAGGGCGTTTCTGTAATTTCACGTCATCGGAATTAAAATTCCGGGACGGGCTGTGACAATACATATGTGTATGTTAGGGGTAATAATATGCAATAAATTATTTGTTCATTGTAATTAAGGTGAGTAATAATATTTATTGATTTATTTTGAATGTTGTGGTGCAAGTTGTAAATATTTTGTATTAATAGGTCAATTACTTTCCTACATGGCAATCACTTTTAAATTTGGGTTTTATTTGGATGTTTATAATTAGATGGGTTTTTATATAGAAAATAAGAGTTATAAGGGTCTATATCTAAAGAACCCTAAACCTAATTGATTGGTCATCCTCATAGATTTATCTAACTATCTAGATGCAAAATTCCTAAAGGTGATTAGTCATTAGAAATTCGAACCTAGAATAAAATACCCACAAAGATTAAGAATATAACATGACATATAATCGGATAATAATTAACAAAGTAATTCGCAAAATTCATATCATGGCTTTGTCATAAACCTTAGAAAAAACTTAGTTACACATAGAAATAAAAATAAAAGAAAGAACCTGTAGTCCATGGCAAAGCATGTCCCTAAGCTCTTCTTCACAAATTGCGGAGATGGTGAATGGTATAGTGGTGTGGGTGATATGGGTTATGTCTAGAGAGGGCTTAGGACACCTTATTTATACTAGAAAACCCCTAAAAGGTTTGGGAGAAACTCTCCTAAAATCAAACAAACTACTAAATAATTAATGACAAACTATGAAAGAATCCTTCTTGGCTTGGGAAACACATCATCTGTCTTTCACGCCGGTTTTGGGGTCGATTTATCTTGTGGAAAATACTGTAAAAATATGAGAAATGTAGCTTTACCTCTTATCTTTCCAAGCATATATCGGACGCCACTAGGAAAAATCGGGAAAGCCTCCAAATCTTATTTCTTCCACAGCTGCGCAATTCTGACGGGAAAACAACTTTTGCAGGATTGATTTGTAAAACTGGAAAGAATGGCTTCATGAAAAATTATGACACTTGGAAACAACGATGTTCAGCCTCTTAGATTCCTTCTCCAATTGGCCTTGCATCAAAACTCCTCCAGAAAGTCGAATTATCACCAAAAACGTTCGAAGTGTGCAGATTGGCTAAAATTAAGGAAAGGAAAGTAATAAGGCTCTTTTCTAATCAATTCCTTAACAAAACTTAGGGATAATTAACATGAAATTATGATCAATAATGCACCTATCAAAAGGTAAAGCGAAGACCATCCCAAGAAAGTCAGCAAAAAAATATCGATGATTTGCGGTGAGCTTGAAAGGGCATTTAAGGAATGCAAGAATATGGGCGATGCTTTCAAGCTAGGGCTGATATACTTTGCCAAGGCTATATTGATAAGGGTGAAGAACAATATTGTTGTGAATCTAAACTACCTCGTCTTAGCCTTCATGAGGTTATACAATTAAAACACAAAGGAATAAATAACTGACATGATTTCAACAGCGGCCATGGAAATCGAACACAAAAGTAATAGGGCACGGCAACACCAGGATCTTCTTTAAACTCCTAGCCGGATACAACTACTCTATGGGAAGCATTATGTTGTGTGTTTTAGGGCTTATAGGGACCGGTGTTTTTATATAGGCTAAAAGCTAGGGTTTCCATCCATAAAGGAAACCTAAACTTACTTTATTAGCATCCAAGTCAAGTATCATAATCATATTCAATTAAGGATTTCATCAATCTTATTTCCAATATAAGACACCTTATATAGGATTGATATCTTTAAGAGATCAAATCACAATCAACATTATTCTCCAATATTACATTCCTATTACATGTAGTAGACCACTTAAAGGTCGATTGATATTGGATAAATCCAACATTCTCCCACTTGGTCTACAAAATGTAATATTCATGTTTATACTTGAGAATGGAGATTTATGTCACTTTAGTGGCCATGTAACAGTGATTACATCTCGTCCTTAATGCAGCTTCTGTCAAATGCATTTCTTAACATAGAACCAACAAGGTTGTAGAGTTGACACAACCCGGAACCTTCATAATCACACATGCTAAGATCCTCATTCACATGAAACACAAATTATGATCAAGAGATGGAACTTTAAATCAAACTTTAAATTAACTAGAATGTCTTACTTTATATCATCTTAGGTCCACCTTATTGTAACTCACAAGTTACACTTTATGCTTCTTTGAAGCCTTAAATCTGCCAATGCAGATATCCTTCATCTAATGAAACCACCATAACCTGCAGGTGTGAATACATCTCCAAAACAATCATGCATCACTTTCATTAGATCAATAATAATACAAACGATGTTTGTAGCCAACGGACACAACTGAAAATACCAAATAGGCACATGTCCAAGTAAAATATCCCAAAAACTTCATAAAACAAATTAATTCAACACTTGTGAGCAAGATGAATTAATATGTTTTTGACACTGATCTATGCACCATACCAGTTACTTTCATAGTGATTTCCAACACCTGCGGGCAAGATGGAAATCCTCATAACTGAGGTAGTGCATAAACCATGTCATGCTATTTAATATGCAATTTGATAACAACTTGATATCTGATATATATTTCATCAGATAATTGACTAGCACACGAAAAATGTGACTGAATGAATCCAACTGGAGATTAAATTGAATACATGGATTCTATACATACCTTATAGGTCTTTTGCAAATGTAAGGCATTACTAACACGAAATTCAAACTCCCACTGATCTGCAACATTTGCAAATCAATTCTTAAATCATACTTTTGAAAATATTCCTTTGGGAATAGCCTTGCTTAGTCAATGAATGCGTATTACCTCAATGGAAGGTACAACTAAGCATGAAAGCATTCATTGCTGTTTACACATAAAACGTGCATCCAACAACCATCTTATATGTATTAATAAGTCCACATTTATACTAAGTCCTTATGAGCCCCAAAACAAAATGATCAATCGAGAAATCTAAATGATTGCAAGTAACAGAAATATGTACACATGTACTAAGTAGCCATTCGTGCAACTTCAACATATTATTGTTATTCGAGTAACACAAATTCATGGAAGATAGAATAACGTTTTAATAAATTCATGCAAATCCACTTAATGCTCAAAAACTCCCACTAAGTTTTCAGAGTTTATACTTGCAAATAAGTTAATGAGTATGAAGCCCAATTTTCGTTCACTAATTCTCCCACTTGGGCAAACACTCTTTCAAAGATGTACCTAAATAAAACTGCTCTATATTTTGGACATAATAAAATAGACATTACAACCAACATAAAGTTGTCAAACAGAATTTCAGCAACGAGTTACACTTACTTTAGAATTTATCACAATTAATTTACAAGCTTGATTGCTACCAAAGTTATACTGACCAAAATAGACATACTAATCTTCATTAAATAAAAATATACAGCCGTTTTGGGTCAAAATAGTAGTCTAAAGTCATGTCTCAAAAAGACCAACACAATCTGCCAGTAAAACTGCCTATACAAGCACGGGTTACTAGTAAATTCACCATAATTAAAATACATGGCAAAAAATTACAAAACTTTGCCGACACATATTAGACATTTATATGTTGAACATATCCAAAATTCAGGTCATTTGGTGACTATTAGATATGTCATTTGCCCGATTTAAATCAAGACACGCAATCTGCCAGAAACAATTATGTGCATCTATCATGAATTTATGCATCCATAACAAATTTAATTTCATATCATTTCAATTTTGATGTCCAAAGGAAACTTTAGTAGTCAAATTTCATCCTTTAAACCGACATCATAGTTCAAATTGAAAATATTTACAAGCATAAAATTTAAACAATGTGTACCTTAGCAATCCCTGATTAACCTTCATGGGTCCAATACTGTGCATCAATAAGTCTCATGAAGAGACACAAAATACGTCATGATGCAACCAATTTTCATGCCTTCAAACCACAACATTTTATGGGGCTCATTGTGGAAATATTTGTCACTAATGGCATGAAACTTTATCCCAATAAACTTCATGAAACTAAATTAATTTACACCTGTAGGCAAGAAAATTAACTAGTTTCTAGTACTAGATTTTTTGTCACAAAAGTACATGAAAAACTTCAACACATGTAGGCAAGATGAAGATTTTCACAACTTCTGTGAAATAAAACCCATACTATGCCATCTTAATTAAACTAAAAGAAGTAATCCACACATGTAGGCAAGAAGATTATCCCTTTTATTCTAATTAAGATGCAAAGTTGACCGAAGTAACTCAAAACACAGTCCCATCATCAACTAAAATGTTGCGGCTTGCTTTAGTTGAAAAGACATTGATCAACTCTGCCCTGAAACAATACAAGAAGTCACATGGATTAATTAACTGCAAGTGACAAAATTATGATAACCTAATTCGAGCTTCGAGTCTTGCCAACAAATGGCACTAATTCCTTCATGACTCCCCTTGACATTAAATTAATCTCAAGAAACCTGACAACATACTTGAAAGAGATTAATCACATACAGAACAAGTTTCATTCCACCACAAGAATGTCAATACTTATCATTATGGAGTCAATTACTTAAAAGCTAAATTGCTCAAATATTTTCTTAAGTTAAACATGTTCCTTTCCTTTTTATACATTTCTTTCCGTATTACAAAACTACTAAACATAGCATTGAAATCATGCATTAGCTTTGTAAATACCAAATTAAATAAAAGGAACAACCAAAATTATTTTCTTCCATAGAAAACATCTCCAATATGTGCCCTTCATTAGCCTTGAAAAGTTTCTTTTCTTCTCCCCTTATGGCACATAAAAATTTACTAACCAAGTATTGTTTAAATTCTTTAGGCATAGGAATAACCACAAACAATAATACATGTTTGAAAATTCATGCTTATCAATCACATACTTTGAATGGATAACATACCTCATGCCTTCATATGTTCACCACCTTTTACTAAACATATGTATAATCAAATGATTAACCAAAAAGCTATAATTCACCACATTCCAAGCTCATGGAAATGTTTAAAATTGCATCATCTCATACTTGCTTGAACCAAAATAGTCATACAAGTAACATTATACACACCATTTGCTTAACAAATGTTGCCAAAATATGTATGACTTACTTTCATGTATAAGAAATACATAAAATTCACTGACAAGCATGTAAAAAGTTGATCTGCGAATAACTTAACATATGCATCCCTGAAACACAACTTTAATATATGTTATCATAATCATACATGTAGGCACAATCTATATACCAACAATAGTACTGAGACAATTTAAAAGTGAACCAATTCCGTCTCCTGCATTTAAAAAGATGTCAAGCAACATTCGAAATCTCATGTCCATCTCTTAATTGTAATAATTAGGTAATTGAAGTTGAACTTTATTCAATTTACCTCTCAAACGCTAAGCCATAGGCGACATATATGTTCTTGCACTTGTGTCGGAATATCCAAACTATTTTGACAAAATAGTCTTAAACGAGTATGATAATCTATGCATATATCAATGTTTCTCAGTATGCCTTCTTTATGCGTACAATTTGGATACTGGTGTTATAATAAAATTTACACAAGCAATACAAGCTCTATATGCATAATTGGCTTTTGAAAATTACATGTACTTGCTTAGATCATCAATCAATAGTTCTTGAATCCAATACAACCATTATTGTATATAACTGAACATGAAGACCAAAAGAAAATATCATACCAGGATCTCATATGCTGATGAACTTCCCCATTGGGCTTGCTCGATGGAGGAATCTCAAGAAATTCTCCAATGCATGGTTAGAACAAATGTAAATGGGTACACATGCTTACAAAAACTTGAGATTACAAATGTACATAACCTATACTTTTTCCAAGTTCTGTCACGTGAACTTGTGACCTTAGGTATAGACCCGTATTGGGCCGTTGTCATTGTCCACCTTGGGCGCACCTAACATAGAAGTTCTATCACGTGTAATATAATAGAGCCCGCCTTGAAGCCCTTTAAGTGGTAGGTTGCAGCCGCTGGATGTGTAAAAAGGGACCTTAACCTTCATGGCTTCAACTTATACAATAGTAGTACATGGTCAACCAAAATACTAGCATTAAAAATTGAAATAAAACTCTAAAATATTCCATGGTTTTCAATCGTACTTAATCCAATGAATTAACTAATCAAACTTTTCTTTACATCCCTTTATCAGAACCGTTGGTGGTAATCTATTTTGACTATTCAAATTGGCCTTTATTGATCAAGCGAGCACATGAAAATAAAACCTGCATAACCAGTGGCTCGACCAAAACTTATTATATGCAAAACAAAGGCCTTATTTAAATTTTATACTTCAATCCATGTTTGGATCCCACTGCAAAAATATTTACATATTAGCACGATATACATATATATATATATATATATATATATATATATATACTTCTCCAAATTCCAATATGATTATACGATTGAAACACGGTTTATAGCTATTTCTGATAAAATTTTCCAGATTCGTGCCATAAAATTAATTAGTAAGAAATAATCTTCATACCATGAACAACATAATCGTCAGCCATGTCGGCCTCTGCTCTTTAGCCGACCTCCATCTGATTTTTAATATTTAACAAACACTTGAATTTAGGATCAAAAGGAAACTGATCATAGAATATGTCTGGACATATCATATTAGTACGCCAAGGATATGGAATCACACTGAATTTAAGACCAAAATCCAGTTTATGTATTTTGTGAAACGACTCTATGTATCGTCGAATTTAATAGGTTTTAATTATATAACCAATGGCTCTGATACCAATTGTTAGCCTTTATGAGGTTATACAATTAAAATACAAATGAATGAATAACTGACATGATTTCAACGGCGGCCATGGAAATTGAACACAAAAGTAATAGGGCACGGCAACACCAGGATCTTCTTTATACTCCTAACTGGATAGAACTACTCTATGGGAAGCATTATGTTGTGTGTTCTAGGGCTTATAGGGACCGGTGTTTTTATAAAGGCTAAAAGCTAGGGTTTCCATCCATAAAGGAAACCTAAACTTACTTTATTAGCCTCCAGGTCAAGTATCATAATCATATTCAATTAAGGATTCCATCAATCCTATTTCCAATATAAGACACCTTATATAGGATTGCTATCTTTAAGAGATCAAATCACAATCAACATTATTCTCCAATATTACATTCCTATTACATGTAGTAGACCACTTAAAGGTCGATTTATATTGGATAAATCCAACAGCTCGACCTCATGGTGTATATGGATAGGTTCAACAGCTTTGCATGGGGATCCATCTCCTTTGAACAACTTCATGACAACCTCTCATTTGCTGCTTCAAGGAGAGGTTGAGGTAGAGTTGAGGGGAATGGCGAGGGAGATGAGGAGGAAGAAGAAGAAGTTAAGGGAACAAAGAGGGTGCATCGGTCAGAATAGGGTTGCAAAGGATTTTTATATGCTTTTTAGGTAATATGTGTTGCTTTCATTGGTAATATTGACTTTATTAATGTGAGCGAATATTCATTTATTGACGAATACGTCTAGGTGTGGGCATACGAAGAATTTTTTGGTGGAAGACAACGAAGAAGTAGCCTATCTACAAGCAACTGCAGTTGTATATAACTGAAAGCCGAGAGGTATAATTGTATTGCAATACTTTGGAATTTTATGATTGAAAGTGCATATGTGTGAATATTGTATGCGTGAGAAATGTACTTATGATGTGTGCCTTTAAATGGCAGGCTGTGGGGATTAGAGAAATTGTTTTGACTGAAGAGGAAGGGAAGAAAATGTACTGAACATGGGGGAACAATGCAGACATTGTGATTGCTAAGAACTTGACTCTCGACACAAATAATGTCGGTGATTTGAAAATGCAGGTTGAGGTGTCATTCGCGCAGTTGGCCCACGAGAAAGAGGGTAGTGATGGAAGAATTAAGGAGGGTAGTGATGGAAAAACTTGTGGAGGAGAATACCGAGGAAGAAGATGAAGGGAAAAAAGATGTGGAAGAAGAAGTTGAAGAGGATGGAGAAGATGAAAAAGAGGGAGAAGAAGAAAAAGATGAAAAGGCAAAAGACAAGGAGGCAAAAGAAGAGGAAGGAGGTAAAGAGGAGAAAAAAAGAAGAAGACCAAGGTTGTCAAATTGGCAGTAATGTACAAACTGTTGTCAAAGAAGAAGAAAAACCAAAAGAAGAAGAAGATGACGGTGGTGAAAAAGGGGGTGATGAAAAAATTGTTTTTGGAGATAGGGGAAAATGTGGGAACCAAGAGGAACGTTGATGAGTCAATATTATATTATATATATTACCCTATTCTTAGTATGTTGATATGTAAATTAACTAGCACTCAAATTAAACCCTCTTTTTATCAATTGTAGCAATGTATGTAAGTAGGGATCGTTCTAGACCGGGGATTAGGAGGGATTGCAAAATCACTTGGACATGACTCAAAAACGTAAAAACAAGTTTTAAACACTAAAATAGACTCAAAGAATGCAAAACTAAACTTTAAAACACCAAAACAAACCAAAAGACTCAAAACAGCACCAAAACACTCAAAACTGCCTTAAAAACACAATCTGGGCAGTTTTGGACACTAAACACCAAATTGGACGAAATTGGGTTTTAACTTGAATCAAAACACTTAAAAACACAAAGTAAAACACTTACTAACTAATTTGACACTTTAAAACAAAGGGGGATTGGTTTTGGCCGAATTTAAAAACAAAACAAACTTTGTAAATTAGAACAGATTGTAAAAACGAATTTGATTTAAATGGGTGAATGGAAGGCTAGCTAAGGGGTTCATCTCCACACATGTTATACTTGCATACGAAACGATTTCCAATTGCTTTTCAATAAACCATGAATTCTCAATGCCCCAAGTTAATTAGGTCCGCTTAAATTAACCTTCAGATTTTCCTAATGTTATTGAATTGGATGATTGCATACGACAACCCAAAACATTCCCCACAAGTCCCCTACATGATTGCATAATAGAGATACAAGCAAGAATCATTAAGTTCTATGAAAACCATAAGCATTGACGAAGCACTTGTTACTATGATTGCATGAAACTTATGCCAAGAATTTACTTAACGCGATTGAGATCATCAACCTTTACTACTTGTGAATATAATTCCATAACGATTAGGTGAAATTTCCTTATATCCTAGCATTCAATTTATGCATGATAATTAAGCGTGCACTCTCAACCAACACACACAAATCAATGTAATCCACATAGATAAGTAAATTGAATTCACAACTTATGAAACGCAATTAGAAGTAATCAAATCATAACGCAAGCATAAACATGTATTTCGAATCCCCCCCTAGCCAAGGGGGGGTTTAGTTCCTCATACGCACAAAACAAAGAGAATTGAATTTAAACATTGAAATCAAAGGAAAAGAAACACCTAGAAATTCCAGCGACGCGAACTTGAATTGCATGAACTTCCTAGCTTCCTTCTCCTCCTCCTTGGTGCGGCAAAGGACTTTGGACAGGTTCTTTGGGGTTATGGATGGTGGAGAAGGGTTATGGATGGATGTAGTAGTGTTTAGGGGAAGGGAATGGTGCGGCAAAGGTGTGGAGAGAGTTTGGACGAATTTCTGGAGTGATTTATGAATTATGGTGAGTGGTGATCTGATTTAGGGGTTAATAGGAGTATATATAGGCACTTAAAACCCTAGGGTAATCAGATATGGACTTGGATAACCCAAATCCACAAGGAAATAGGTCTAAACAATCAGATTTTGCAAGGAAAAAGGGGTCCTAGGTGCGGCAGGGATAGGATAAGGTGATAAGGTTTCTAGAATGCCTTGCAAGGCAAGGAACTAGGCATCTAGAAGCTAGGGTGCGGCACCAATGTAGGGATTTAAGGATAGGGCTTCTAGAAAGCCCCAAAACTGATAGGAATTGCATCAAACCCACGGCAAGGATGTAAACTTTCTAGAAACTTCTCATTTGTGTCCTACAACACTTTGGAGTCCTTCTAGCATTAGGAAAACATGTCTCAATCCTCCCTTGACTTGGAATTCTTCTCCTTCTTCATCTTGGATTCCTTTTCCTTCTTGGACTTGGAAAACTTCTTTGTTGCTGAAACTTGATGCCATTTGGATTTAACTTTCCTACTTCAAGTAGGAAACCTTGTTTGAGTAGGAATCTTCATCTTCAAGGAATCCTAATTCAACTAGGAAACCCATTTTGACTAGGAATCCTAATTCAACTAGGATTCCATCTTCACTTAGGCGCTTTCCTACTTCGACTAGGAAACCTTGTTCAAGTAGGAAACATCATCTTCAAATCTTCAATTTCGTCCATCCTCTTGGCTCCAAGCATATGACATTCATTCCAAGCTCAACTTTGCTCCAAAAGGCTCCAAAATGCATCCTTTTGCATACTTTGCCCTTAGAACCTGAAAACACATAAAACTAGCTTAAAAGACTTCTTTACTAAGCAAAAACACTATAAATGTACAAGAACAAGCTAAACTAAGGCGCATAAATATGCTCCTATCATATGTTTTGGTAATTATTTTGGTAGAATTTTGATACTTTGCTTTATATTTTCAATATAGGACATTCAACTTCTTCTGAAGCAAAACATGATCAACGGACGAATTTTTGAGTTATTCAAATTGGACGTTTTTGTGTTCCTTCCTTGTTGGTATCAAAATTCAGCAATTTCTACCAAGCGGCTATTTTCTGGCGATTAAATAAAGAAGCAGTGTGCGTTGCAGGAAAGTGATGTTTTTGGGCTTAAATGCAATTTTTGGAGCCCAAGATGATCTCAAATGGGTTTGTGGCCTTCTGGAGAAGTGTTTAGAATGGTCCAAGCTTTAAATCCAGCTATTTTGGGCCAATTTTAGAGCTGATATGGGTCTAAAACGTGGTTGTGCAGATTTTGGGCTGATTATCTTGTTCAATTTAGGATTATGTTTCCTAATTTATTTTAATTATTTGGTTTCTTAGTTTTATTTAAGTCCTTTTCCAGGAAGGATTGGATTTTCGAGGTAGTATAAATAAGCCATTGTGGCCTTCTTTTTCTTTACGCAAGATTGGAGAAGAGGAATTTGGCTAAAGCTTAGAGATTTTCAGACTTTATTTTACAAGGTGCTTTTATTCTTTTTCTAGCTTAATAAAACACTTTTGATTTTAATTATGAATATGTGTAACTAACTTTCGTTTGCTAGGGCGATGCCTTGAACCTTAGCATAAATATGTAGTTTTTATTTAATTGCTTATGATATTATGCATACATACTTTGAATTATTAATCATTGTGCTTAAACTATCTTTGTGTCTTAATGCTTGGCGACCATTAGGATGTTTAGATAAGTAATTGGATGCAATTCAGTCAGAATACCACTGGAGGATTGAGTATTGCTTCTTGTGATTGATAATTGTAATTTCACCTAGGGCGAATGCCACGTCTTAGGGGTTGCATGGTTTTTCAAAGGGTTTTCACAAAGTGTAATGAGTCATGCATGTTTATATTTGATCTGAATACCACTGATGGATTGCATGTTTGATATACATTCTAGCTTGAATACCACGAGTAGAATATGAATTAGGAATATGTAACCTTCAAAGTTGCATGGGTAATTCATAAGTAATTAGTAAATCTACATAGGATTGTTAAGGGGATGGCAAAACCCTAGTGCTTTTCCAAATTTATTTCTCAAAACCTTTTTGATCTGATTTCTTCTTAATTGGTTACTAGTTGTTTTTCCTAAATTATTTTTTATTAAATTCATTTTTATTACATTTAAATTCAAAATCGACCTTTTCCAATCTTTGTTTTCAAATAATTAACTAAGATTTTGTTTTGCATAAATTGTTTTAAATAATCCCTGTGGAAATGACCTTGCTTGAGTCGTTTATACTACAACTACCTTTTTCTCTTGCAAGTATTTTTAAGTGTTTTATCCCTACTTTTACAGGTGGTAAAACTCCTATCAAAGGTCTCATGCACAAGGGCAACGTCAAAGTCTGTGGGAACCGAAAAGGGGCAGAAAAAGAAAATGAAAGTGGTTTTCTATACCCCTTCGATATTTGACATCGTGAGGATGAATGTGTGTGTCTGAAGGTATAACTTGAGCATCCGAGTTGCAACAACAATTTCCAAAGTTAACTTTTGAATTTCTGGTAGCTGGTTTCCACATCGATGAGAGCTTTTGAACTGTGAAATACAAGTAGTTGGGCCCCCAGCTCTTCTTGTATAAGGGCAGAGCTTATTACTACTCAGATATGGTTGTTCGTCCAGTCAGGCCTTGAATCTCCTTCAGAGTAGTGGGGGACTTCATATTCAAGATTGCTTGGATTTGCCTTGAATGTGCGTCGGTGAACCTCGTCCCAAAGTGCATGCTTCTCTGCCAGAGCGAAAGAGTCTGCCAGAGTTAGATCTTCTTTCATGATCAACTCTCCAAACAGCGGGTGGTCTGTTGTGAGTCCTTTTTGGAAGGCTGCTTTAGCTATCGAGTCGTTGCATCCGACAATCTTTGTCTTCTCTATTTTGAACCTTTTCACATAGTCGCAAAGCGACTTCTTTGGGTTCTTGACGTTGAACAAATGGTAGGACTTTTTCTTGATCGAGCGATAAGATGAATATTCTTTGGTAAAAACCAAAGAAAATTCGTCAAAACTCCAAATGGATTATGGTGGCAGGGTGTATAACCAATCTTGTGCCTCGCCTTGTAGAGTGGTGGCGAATATCTTGCACATGAGATCATCGTTGTTTCAATAGAGGATCATTACGCTTTGGTAATGCTTTAGGTGTCCCTCTAGGTTTTCATCCTATTTCAATGATGTGAAATATGACATGCTGAACTTGCATAGAGGCTCTGCCTGCTCGATCTCGTCCATGAAGGGTGACCTGTTTATGTTGGTCATGTCCCATCATAGTGCCTCGTTAGTGACCTTGTTATGTTAGATATCATGCAATCGCTCTATCATGAGCCTTTCTACTTCATCTTAAATTTGCCTTTGTTGAGGGTAACAGAGCTCTCGGCTGCCTCTGGTTGTGACCTATTGGTCTAAGCTGCTCTTCTACATGCTTGGTTCGTCTATGCCGTAGCTGTGGTACATATGGTTCGTTTCTATCAGGGGAGGGAATTCTTTACAAGCTGCTGGTTGAACTTGAATCAGACTGAGTGACTGCTTCTCTCTGTCCTTCATGCTGCCTACTTCGATATAAGGTGGAGGATACTCCTTGCGGGCTTAGCGACGTATGAACACTTCACCTGGAAGGCTGCTCATGTTGACTATCGGAGTGTGGCCCCAACCGTGAATGTATGCTCATCTGTGGCCCTAGTCTATAGTGCACGATCCTCCATGAACTAAGATGGAAGTATACGCTATCTCAAAGGCCCAATCGGGAGTGTACATTGCCCGAACGCTGGGTTCATGGCAAGTCAAGTGGCTGCTTGCCACGGCGCTGCTGGAGAGGTTCTTCGTCTGCCCTTGTCCTACTTTGAGACATCTCGTCTGGGGTACGTTGCATCTTGGTGCGCTGCAAGAGTTGATTCACTAAGGTCGTCTACTGTGTGAGGGCACTCGTCAATTCTATGACTTGTCGAGACAAGTGTTGTTTTTCATTTGGGTTGGGAAAGCTTGGAATGAATGCATCTCCTTAAGCAATGGAAGTGTGGTAGACTCCAGGGGCGAGATTTGAGTTGGGAAATGTCAAATCCACAAAGAAATGTGCTGGAAAAAAACCCCTGGTTCAATTGTAAGCACGGAAATTTGAAGCCAGGATGATTAAACTAATCTTGGACCGATTTGGGCTGCTTAGAAGGCCACGGGAGCAGGCTGGGCCATGGGAGTAGACTGGACTGCAGGAGTAAGCTTGGTCGCAGGAGCAGGCTGGGCCATAGGAGTGGGCTGCTTGGCGTGTGGCACATGTCGGTGCGAGGCTAGGGCTCGACTTGGCAACTTTTGGGTTCGTGTAGGGCTTAAGCGGCTCGAGCTATCTTGCCTTGGGCTTGGGCCCATGTAGGCTTGAATGGCATGGCTTAGCCCGTGGACCTTGCCAATGGTGGCTACCGTGGTGGCCAACCTGATGGTTGCCACGGTGGTGCCCCGTACGGGTAGTGCCGCTCCACTCATCATTATGTTAAGCCTCATAGATCCACGTGGTCCTAATCCTTGAATGTTGGAATTTCCGTTCGTCGAGGTTTCCGAATCTCTTGCCATTGTACTTTTCTTTTACATCTTATCGAAGAATTTTTAAAAATAAAAATTCCAAGAATAAGAATGTATGAAAAATCTACAAGCGAACAAGAAAATGAAAAACTTTGAATGCAAGAGTCTTCTACGAGTGTTTGATCAAGACTCTCAATGAAAGCACCAATTTGTGGATGCAAATTTCTTCCTCCTTGTTCTTGGTCAAAATTGCACCTACAAAACAAACACCTTAGGTCCTGGTCAAAAGCCTCACACACCCACGATGTATTTTTCTTTTACGTCTTATCGAAGAATTTTTAAAAATAAAAAATCCAAGAACAAGAACGTATGAAAAATCTACAAGTGAACAAGAAAATGAAAAACCTTAAATGCGAGAATCTTCTACGAGCGTTTGATCAAGACTCTTAATGAAAGCACCAATTTGTGGATGCAAATTTCTTCCTCCTTGTTCTTGGTCAAAATTGCACCTACAAAACAAACACCTTAGATCATGGTCAAAAGCCTTATACGCCCACGATGAATTGGGGGGGGGGCTTTGGCCGAAGAACCTCTGATGCCAAGGTTAGAATTTTGAGGGAAAAGTGTTTGGACAATTTAGAGAATTTAGCAAGATTGTTGAACATAGGTTTTGGAGAAAATGAGGTGTTTATATAGGGGTTTGGCAGGCCCCTTTGAGAGGATGGGGACCGTCCACTTGGATGGTTTATTGGGTGAGATTCATGATTTATTAGCAAATTAATAAATTAATTGAGTGATAAATGAATTAATTAGCTAATTAATATAATTTGAAAGGAATGATTATGCTCGAGCGTAGGAGTTCTGGTATTCCTCAAGGGTAATTTTTTCCTTTTCACCCAAGAATCCACGTGTCGGCTCCATATTTTTCTTGATTATTTTTTGCTCCACACTTATCATGAACCTTTTTTATTATATGCCACAAGCACAACGAATGTCTATGTAACGCCCCGACCCGAAAATTTTATTTCGGAAAATGATTTCGATGGTAGGCCAAAGTTAAACTCTTACTTAATTAACTATCAATTTATCACAATTCTTTATTTCAATTTCTTAATCTTTCACAAAATCTTTCATAAAATCTAGCCCATAATTTACTTACCAAAAACATAAGATTTAAATTCCAAATAATTCACCAAAGTTTCTTTTCTTCAAACAAAATCGCAACAAAAGATTAAACTCAAACATTTAAGGCTACATCTAACCCTTGTTAGACTGCCTACGTACCTTTGATACGGGATCAAACCTTTCGTAGTTCACATTTCATTTTCAATCCACTTCCGAAACTACTCAAGTAACTGAAATAACCAACATTGGGTTTAACAAATGAACACATCAATTGGATAACAAATTCATATTTAAAATATCAAAATTTACACAAAATGGCAGCATTGGCCCACTGGCCACGCACCACTGCAAGTGGCAGTTTCTGCTAAACGGAAACCAAATTTTCCGACTAACTTCAAAAATTAACAAATTTTACACCCAAGTAGAATTCAATGAGAGAAACAACTTTCATACCTGAGCCAAAGTCCAATTCGGCCGAAAAACACCTCAAATCGCCCTCGAACCACCGGAAACCCTTGAATTTGGGTGTTCTTGATTCGACTCCAAAACCATTCCGACGCCCCCAACTAATTCATGGGCTTTGTTCCAAACCTCAAGGGGAGTCCAAAGGTGGTGGTAATTGAAGGAGATCATTTTGGAATTCACCGAAAAAAAAAAGGAGAAACCCTCCGGAACAACCATGGGTTTATGGCTTTGATTCGTAAAATTGTATAAGAAATTTAAGAATATAACACCACAGAGATGTTGGGCTTGTTAAGAGCTTTCCATAGACACCGGAATCACCTCCAACGAATATCGGACGGGGAAGATAGGACCAGGTTAAGGAAATGGGTTGGGTCGGCGGCAAAGGGGATCCGGTTCTCTCCCCTCCTTCTCCCTCATTTCCCCTCCTTTTCTTCCCCCTAATTCATCTGTGTCCCTCCCTTTTCTGTCCTTTCCTTTCCATCACAGCCATCCATTTCCTTCCATTCTTTTCTTTTCTTCTCATCTCAGTGCTCAAGAAAATCTGGAGCCTTCTAAAGGGAGTTAAATTTACAAAAATGTCCCTGACTCTAAACGCTAATAACTCATTCGTTATAACTTCGTTTCATGAACAGTTTGCACCTATGCACTCATAGGGCCGTGCTCTATCCAAATTTGACAAGAAATAATTTAATATGTATAAGTATAAAATACGACCTCGTATAATTACGTTATACCCACTAAGGTCATTTCCATCTTTTTCACTTATCGATAAATTTTACGACGTAAATTATAATAATTTTTGGTAACAAAATTTTAAAATTTCTCGATTAAATTTTTCATAACCATAAATCGATTTATTTCCAATTGTCTCCACATATTCATATATTTAAATTTTCAAGGTATTACATTCACCCCCCGTTAAAATAAATATCGTCCCTGAGATTTCAACCATCGAGTTACAAAAAAAATTAGAACTATTGCCACCATTCCCTTTATAGTGAATAAAATCATAATCTTAGTCTACGATTTGATTCAGGCTCCAAAAATAAGCAACAAACGAATAATAATTGTGATTCTCACTCGCATTCTCAAATTCCCAGCCACACTCATTGGCAGAATAAATATCAGAAATTCTAGCTAGACCCATTTGCAAAATAAAAGTCCATGTTAAGCCACAGTCCTTGCAGCCTAAAATAAATAATAAATTATCAAACTACATCTACCGTTGGTTAGATAAATACTAACATTATAATCACAATCATTGGTAAACCATTTACCATCATTGACTATACGTTGTCATTACCACAATTCTTCCACAAAATTTCTAGCCACAATCACTGGCAATACCCAACATCAGAATTTTTTTTCCATATTCATCATTAGCAAAGTAAATATCATACATTTCAGCCATAACCATTATCGGCCAAAGAAATGTCAGAAATGCAAGCCATAATCATCGGTGGCTAAATACATATCACACTCACTGGGTAATGGAAAGAAATTTAAAACCAAATCCGCAATACCATTAACATTGAACGAAATCAAAATTTATTCTATGATTTCATTCATTTCCACAATTAGATATATTTATATATACAGAGAGCTTAAGGGGAGGGATCCCCATTTTTTGAAAAAAATGGGGATTAGGTGTGGGGCCCACTTCACATCTAATTTCAACGATCCGAACCGTCTATTTTGTTAGTCTCGATTCATAGATCATTCTTGCAAAATATTAGCTAAATTGGAAATGTTTAAGACATCTAATTGGGTTCAAGGAAATGAATGAATACTTTGTTATACAAGAAAATATGAAATTTGATATTGATAATTAAATAGGCAAATGGTTTCGGATTGAATTGAATTTTTGCAAGGATGATCTATGAATCGAGACTAACAAAATAGACGGTTCGGATCGTTGAAATTTGATGTGAAGTGGGCCCCACACCTAATCCCCATTTTTTTCAAAAAATGGGGATCCCTCCCCTTAAGCTCTCTGTATATATATATATATATATATTCTTTCTTTTAATTGTCTTTATACCATATTTAGGGCCTCGTATTTAGACCTCGTATAAATACTCGGGGGACTTAAATGTAATTATGTAATAAAGGAAGGGGCAAATATGTAATAAGTGAGGAGTCTTTATTCTATAAAAGGACCCCTCACCCTCACAATTAGGGGGAGGCCATTTCTTAAGGCTACTTCATCCTTTCAAAGCTCTCACATTACAGAGCTCCCTCACTCCCCTCACCTCTCAGATAAATACATAATCGGTGTGGACGTAGCCTAAACCTTGGGGTGAACCACGATACATCTTGTGTTATTTACATTTCATGTAGATTCACGGTCGGATTTAGGTTGTTCCAAGACCTCCGGTTTTGTGCATCAACATTTGGCGTCGTCTGTGGGAAACAACACAAAAAATCATGTCGGTTCTCTTTCATTTTTTCATCTCACCACCGTGAGACCTCATCATGGTCCACCGTGAATCTGCAGAAACCCAACACCCACACTTAGAGACACCACCATCTCTCTCTGGCTAGGCAATTATCTAGTACATATTGATATTATTATTGTTATTTGCATTCATCAGATCAATCAGAAATAAGTAGTGTTTGCGCCGAGCAGCACAAATTCCACCCCTCCCACCAGCTCTTTTCACGCAAAGAAACCCTCCTCAGAGACACCAACATTGACATACCACCGAGGAACCTCCTCACCAGCTACCGCCCCCAAGAATTTTCCTTTTCTGACGTGTACGTCGCAGCTAACTATGGATCCCGGCGCTTCTCAGCTGCCGACGAGGCCCTCCTCCGTAGTTCTGAGCTTGTCAGGAGCTCCACTTAGTCTTCTAAAAAGTTTAGTTCTTGCTAGAAAACTTGGCCCGGGACGACACCAGAGTATGGATGCTGATAAAGTCGGGTTGCGTGGCGAGCCAGTTTAGAATCTTGAGTCGGGCCATGGGCATGGCTCTCAATATTCAGCCCCTCAGGTCAGTCGACGCCTTCGTTGAGGTCAAGAAACAAGATGAGGAGCTTATAAAGGGGCAGAGACAGCGAAAAAGGTATATAAGTGGATAGATGGGTTTTGGTTGGAGGCGGTCGTGACGTTAATGCAGAGAAGAATGAGCGATCAGTTGGCAGTCGGGTTTTCTCGCAGGGACCGACCCGGCCGTGATTAAAAGCTTTAAGATGGTGGACAGGGACAGGAATGGGTACATCGACGAGCACGAGCTGCAACAAGCTTTGTCTTCTAGGTACCACACCAACTAGACACTCCAACCACAACCAACCACCAGGAAGAAAAAAGCATTTTTGTGCATCTAAATTTACCGTTGTGCCCTTTTGAGGTGACGTGGGGAATTTGATTTGACGGGAAGACGGCAGAGGCGGTGGAAAGGTGTAAGGGGAAGTGTGCAAGGAAGCTTAAGAAATGGAGTTTATCGGGAAAGTCGAGCTGGCTCAAATACTACATTGATCAGCTATCCAGCACCCTCTCGTCCAAGATATGTCATTTCGTAGCTCTGGAAGATTCTACAATGGAAGTAGCTGCCAGAGCGAGGTGTCTATCACTGGCGATTCGAACTTGGAAACGAAGCGTGTCGGAGAAGAGATATCCGAGATGTTTTCAGTGGCTTGCAGGGGTTTGATTGGTAAATTCAATAAAAGTACTACATCAGACAGGGATGGGGAAAGAGAATGAGTGAAGAGATAAAGAAAGGCAAATGGGTGGTGTCTGTCCAAGCTGCTATCATTCTAAAGAAAAGCAAGGAAAGCAATGGCAATTAAAAGCTTAAACTCAGATGGTCTTCAAATGCCATAAAACATGGGTAGACATATATAATTGCGGAAGACCAGAGATAATTGCGGGGGACTCATGGATCATGCAGAAAGGAAAAGCAGAAAGGAAAAGAAAAAGTAAAAGCAAAAGCTTCTGCAGCCATCTGCCATTCCACTACCCAACCTTCAATTGTGCAGATACTATCCCATTATCCAACCATCTGCCATACCCACCTTCTACAGCAGTATTTTTGAATGATGTAATTTATTTTTATTATCTTTTAGAGACATCTGTATAAACCCCATCAAAGGGTAATATGTATAAACCCTATCAGAGGGTAAAAAAAATGACAAAGCCCAAAATAAATGGGCTGGAATGTTTTGTGGAGGGCGAAGGCCCATAAGCCCAAAATAGCACCAACCAGGTGATCAAAAGTACGCCTAGTACTCCAAATTATTTGGCAACATGCCGCTATTACCACCAACCAGGTGATGAAATGTACAACCCGTACTCTAATATCATTTGGTAACTAGCCATTCATACCACCAACCAGGTGATAAAGTGTACAACCCGTACTCTAATATCATTTGGCAACTAGCCAGTCAGGCCACCAACCAGGTGATGAAATGTACAACCCGTACTCTCCTTCATGCCACCAACCAGGTAATCAAAAGTACGCCCAGTACTCTAAATTATACATGAGCATTACTCATGTCATTCATACATAAACATTCATGTGCATCACTCATGACAATCATACATAGACATTCATGACCATCATTCATGTCAACATTCATGAGCATCACTCATGTCAACATTCATGAGCATCACTCATGACAATATCCATGAGCATCACTCATGTCAATCAACATAAACATTCATGAGCATCACTCATGACAATCAACTTCAAAAGCTTTATTTACAAAGCTCTAGCTTCAAAAGCTTCAGTTACAGAGCTCTAGCTTCAAAAGCTTCATTTACAGAGCTCTAGCTTCAAAGCTTCACTTGCAAAGCTTCATCTACAAAGCTTCAGTGCAAGGTAAACAAATACCACATCCAAACAACCGCCACTTCGGCCCATACATGGATTCAATTTGAAGTCTCCAGCCAATTTACTATATTGACCGAAGACTTGGGGGACTACATTATGTACCATATATTGGGCCTCATGAAAAATACTTGGGGGACTTAGCCCATTATTTATGTATTAAGGAGCGAACCCTTATTTTATAAAAGGGACTCCCTCACTTTCATTAGAGAGCACCCATTATTTATGTACTGAGGAGCGAGCCCTTATTCTATAAAAGGGACTCCCTCACCTTCATTAGAGAGCAACGCCGCCAGCTGAGCAACCATCTCACCGCGAGCATCACTCCTAGCACATCATTCATGTATTGAAGAGCGAGCCCTTATTCTATAAAAGGGACTCTTTCACCTTCATTAGAAAACAACGCTACCAGCAGAACAACCGTCTCTCCGCGAGCATCAACTCTAGCCCATCATTTATGTATTGAGGAGCGAGCCCTTATTCTATAAAAGGGACCTCCTCACCTTCAAGCGCCGCAAGCCGAGCCAACCAAGGTAACATAAGCCACAAGCCGAGCAGCCTCGCAACATGTGCTCCTTCTAGTTGAGCATCATTTCAGATTGGGCACCACCTCATATCGAGTATCAGTTTTAGACAACATCTAATTACTTCTACCCACATATGGACTGAATTTCAAGTCTCCAGCCAAAACACTCTCTTGACTGAAGACTTGGGGGACTACTATTTATACCATATTAAGGGCCTCGTATTTAGACCTTGTATAAATACTCGGGGGACTTAAATGTAATTATGTAATAAAGGAAGGGGCAAATATGTAATAAGTAAGGAGTCCTTATTCTATAAAAGGACCCCTCACCCTCACAATTAGGGGGAGGCCATTTCTTAAGGCTACTTCATCTTCTCAAGGCTCTCACATTACATAGCTCCCTCACTCCCCTCACCTCTCAGATAAATACATAATCAGTGTGGACGTAGCCCAAACCTTGGGGTGAACCACGATATATCTTGTGTTATTTACATTTCATGCAGATTCACGGTCGGATTTACATTGTTCCAAGACCTCCAGTTTTGCGCATCAACAAATTGTTTCTCTTTTAAATTTCTTCAAAGTGCAGCCACATATCGAATATATTTTTCTTCCAGAGTACTATTCACATTTGATCAACCAAAGAAGTGAAATTTAAAAATATTACAACTCTATTGGCCAACAAAACTAAACCTTACTAACCACATAGCCACGAGAATACGTGCTCGTCATTAGTTTTGTTCGCAATATCCAATCCAACAATGGCAACTCAAGACTATGGCAACCAAACCAATCAAATTTGTAATTATAAACTTTCCATGTCAATTCTTTTCATCAAACGTGAAGAAAACTCAACTAGGAAATCTTTTATATTAAACGAACTCAAAATTTCATTTAATAATTTTATTCATGTCCACCTATACTAAATGAAGAAATCTTCATGGTCTTTCCACCATTCCAATTATAATGGACAAACCATAACCTCAGTTTATGATTTCATTCCCGTTCAATTCATCATAACTTTCATAAATATTAAACTTTCCAACCATAATTATCGTTGGCCATAAGATTTTAAAATTTCTAGCCACACTTATCATTGACAAAACAATGATTTCATCAATTTTTTCTTTTACCCCGATCAGTGACTATTAGACTGGAAAAGATTGTAATATACCTGGCCAATATACATCACACATTTTTATCACTTCAATAATTCAATCTCACAGCCTACACATGGGCTTTTTCGTGGAAACATTGGGTCTTTGTGCCCACTTATCCATTTCTCACATTTCACGGGTCAATTCACCCAATCCCTCATTCACAAGGCGACTTGGCCCAATCTCACATCCTCGGGCCCTTTTTGCCCAACCAAACATTCCTCCCATTCCACGGGCCATCAGACCCAAATCGACATCCACGGGCCATTTCTGCCCAATTCATCATCCACGTAACTTTTCCGCCCAAATTCAATATCCACAGGCCTTTTTCGCCTAATTCATTGTCCTCGCGCCATTTCCGCCCAAATTCAATATTTCTCAATTGCACAGGTATAATACGACTTTTCCATCTACTTGTCACAATTCCACAATCATCTTATTATTCATAACGCATAACATAATATCAATCCAATTCAAGATTAATTTGAATCTTTAATCAAACGCTCATATTCAAAGCTATACATAAAATATGACATTTTAAAATTTTCTACTCTCACTCAATTCAATTCACTTCATAGTGATTCACAATATAGACATTTCACATAAACTCATCATTAGTCAAAGACTTATGAAATAGTGCAATACCAGTACAATTCACAATTCATATGCACAACCAACAATAATATCTCAGACCGTAAGATAGGATCATTTGCTCTAATACCATTTGTAACGCCCCGGCCCGAAAATTTTATTTCGGAAAATGATTTCGGTGGTAGGCCAAAATTTACTTAATTAACTATCAATTTATCACAATTCTTTATTTCAATTTCTTAATCTTTCACAAAATCTTTCATAAAATCTAGCCCATAATTTACTTACAAAAAACATAAGATTTAAATTCCAAATAATTCACCAAAGTTTCTTTCCTTCAAACAAAATTCCTTAAGGCTGTATCTAACCCTTGTTAGACTCCCTACGTACCCTTGATACGGGATCAAGCTTTTCGTAGTTCACATTTCATTTTCAATCCACTTCCGAAACTACTCAAGTAACCGAAATAACCAACATTGGGTTTAACAAACGAACACATCAATTAGATAACAAATTCATATTTAAAATATCAAAATTTATACAAAATGGAAGCATTGGCCCACTGGCCACTCGCCGCCACCGGTGGCGGTTTTCCAATGAACGGAAACCTAATTTTTCGACTAACTCTAGAAATTACCAAATTTTACAAGAAATTAGAATTCAATGAAAGGAACAACTTTCATACCTGGGCCGAAGTCCAATTCGGTCGGAAAACACCTCAAATCACCCTCGAACCACGGGAAATTCTTGAATTTGAGTGTTCCTAAGTCGACTCCAAAACCATTATGATGCCCCAACTAATGCATGGGCTTTGTTCCATATCTCAAGGGGAGTCCAAACGTGGTGTTAATTAAAGGAGATCATTTTGAAATTCACCAGAAAAAATGAGAAACCCATCGGAACAACCATGGGTTTATGGCTTCGATTCGTAAAATTGGTTAAGAAATTTAAGAATCTAACACCACAGAGATGTTGGGTTCGTCAAGAGCTTTCCATAGACACCGGAATCACCTCCAATGGATATCCGATGGGGAAGATAAGACCGGGTCAAGGAAACGGGTCGGGTCGGCGGCAAAGGGGATCCGGTTCTCTCCCCTCCTTCTACCTCATTTCCCCTCCTTTTCTTCCCCCCTGATTCGTCCATGGCCCTCCCTTTTATGTCCTTTCCTTTCCATCACAGCCATCCATTTCTTTCCTTTCTTTTCTTTTCTTTTCTTCTCATCTCAGCCACACACATGGCATAATCTTAGTGCTCCAGAAAATCCGGAGCCTTCTAAAGGGAGTTAAATTTACAAAAATGACCCCAACTTTAAACGCTAATAACTCTTTCGTCATAACTCCATTTCACAAACGGTTTGCGCCTATGCGCTTGTAGGGCCATGCTCTATCCAAAATTTAACAAGAAATAATTTAATATGTATAAGTATAAAATATGTGCTCGTATAATTGCGTTAAACCCACTAAGGCCATTTCCATCTTTTTCAGTTATCGATAAATTTTATGACATAAATTGTAATAATTTCCGGTAACAAAATTTTAAAATTTCTTGATTAAATTTTTCATAACCATAAATCGATTTATTTCCTAAGGTCTCCACATATTCATATATTTAAATTTTCAGGGTAGTATAGTGTAGTATTAGGAAAAACAACTTCAATCACTTTTTTCATAGATTTGTCTTGATGTGTAATTATTCCACTTGGAGCATGACAGGCATACAAGCAAGCCACTAAAACAACCAAATAAAGAAGTCGTTTCTTTCCTTTGAAATCAGTCCATTTCCTAATAAAATTGACTACACATGATGATTGACCCCCAAAAATGGAGCAAATGGCATATCGTACGTATTAGTGAAGTGTGTTGTGTCAAATGTTACAACAAACCGAATTCTTCATATGATGCCCTACTCCTTGCATCAGGCCAAATACATTTCTTATACAACCATTTTTGTCTAAACCAATTGGATAAAAGAAATTTGCATTCTGAGCTTGCATGCTTATGGAGTAGTTTTGAATTGCAGTAGCATCCCCTTCTCCAAGTCCTAAGTGCCTAACCTTTTCAATATAATTTCTACAGCCTTTTTTCTATACATTCCATGTTGCTTAAACCCCATCACTTTCTGTTTTAGTGCCAGAACTCACTTCAACTATATCATCTTCTTCAGTAACTTTATTAGAAAAAGTCTGTGTTCCTAAAAGTTAAAACATAATTATACAAGTTTATATAATACATCACACTATCAATGTAGATAAACTAGTTGTATGTGCAACACCACACTATAAGTGTTGCGATATGTAATACACCACACTGTGTGTCATAGCCCATCCTGAATTATTTCATCGACAGTGTGAAATGTCTATTTTGCCCTTGGACGTTGAGATGTGTTGTGTGTGACATGTTTTTGGAAGTGGACCAATACGTTAAGTTCCTAAGTTTTTGGACTCAATTAGAAGTTAGACTTTTGTTGGTTTTGGTTGGTGACAAGCTGGACCACACCACACACACACACACACCATTCCTGTGTACTCTTTCTCTCCTCCCTATCTCGGATTTCGTTGCCATTTCCGTACAACTTGTATGGACAACCCTCAAAACCTTTACAAACATCACAGATCGAGGTCATGAATGGTGTTTTTGGACTCCTTGCAAGCTTAGGAGTCAAATGGTGGTGGTGGTTGGACGTGAAAACCTCGAAAACCTGAGAACCCAGAATCTCAAATTGTGAGCACTGTTCATGCAGTAGTGATTGTGGCATTTTCTTCGAGTTTTAAGGTTTTATGACGTCTTCATGAATCTCGGGGAAGAAAGTTGAAGTGTTTTGGATGTCGGGAAGCTTAGTTTGGCGAGTTTCAAATTTTGGTCGGGTTATCGAGGTTTCTCCGGCGAGATCCCGTGGATTTCAAGGCTTGAAAGTGGTAAGAATGTGTTCTACTCACTCTAAGCTTCATTTTGAGACGAATTTCATGAATTTTGGTTATGAAATGATGAAGATATGAAGTTTTAAAGTTTTTCCAGAAACCGGCGATCGCAGCGGCGCCAGCGACGGTCTCCCGCAAACCAAGGAAGATGAAGGGGAATATCCGTCAAGTTTGACGGAATATTCTAACGGCTTCAAGTAACGCCGTTAATTTCTGTTAGGGTTTTAACGGAATATTCCAAACGGCAGTTAAGTTCCGTTAGGGCTGGCCGCACGTGGGGGCTCGTTTGGCCGTGCCTTGGCCAGCACGTAAGGACGTGTGGGTGGTCGGAAATTTTTTCTAAAAATTTGGGGATGTTCCTGAGGTTGAGTAGATCATGGTGGTATATTAAAATACCCCATTTGAGCAATGTATGAGAAGTTATTTCCTAGTTTTGTGTATGTGCTTTAAATAACGTTTATTTAGCTATTTTTCATATAGGTGAGACCTATCCGAAGGACAAGCGCCATCAATCGAGGCTCAGGGGTTACGACCCTTTGACATAATAGTGAGTGGGCTTTTGGTTTTCCGTATATACCTATATACTTGAGATTTTTCCCAGGAATTGAAATTGAATGATTGTACATTTTGGAATGCCATGCAAAGTATCTGCCTATTTTTATTTATGCATTAGTAGTTGCATATATTTATGATTGGTGCTACGGATGCACAAGTAAGTGCTAGGTAAGTTCATAAATTAAAGATATGAGATTGCTTCAGTTTTGCGAGATATGATGTGATGTATTGAGAGCTCATAAACCTACAACCCAGTGTTAATGCTCCCACCCAGAGTTAGGGCAAAGTCCTTCCCATGATGTTCACCTCTCGTACCATATGATCACCTTGGATCCAAGTTAAGTGCACAGGCTTGTCGTACAGACCACTTTAGGTGGTTCCGACTCGTAGGTGACCCGTGAACATTCGCACAACCTTCACGTGATCATAACACTAGAGCATATTTATTTTACACCTAGTCTTGTCGTACATACCACTTTAGGTGGTTCCGACTCGTGTGCAGGATTTGATATGATTGAGATTGGTTATGAGCCATAGACTCAGCCGTGCAGGTCACATAGGTGGATTCGGTTGATATGATATCTAGAATTGATATATTTTAACTGGATTACTTATGGCATTTTATTGAGATACTTTGGCATGGTATATTCCTATGGATTTTCATCCTGAGCATGATTTATGATATAGCATATATTATTTTTTGGGAAATTATACAAGTTTTACGGCGAAGGGTTAGCGCTTTTGATAAATGAAATGATTTTGAAAAGCTTTGTTTTTGCCCACTCACACTTTCTGTTTTGCACCCCTCTAGATTTTAGGTAGAAGTGCTTTGGTAGCTCACGGGGATTCTGATGGTGGTTCTGACAGAACATCACAAATATAGGATCACCTTTGGGTGTCATATAATTAATACTTGTCCAGTCGGACTGCACTTAGGCTATTTATGCTCTGATTGTGTATTTCACACTTAATCTCGCACTAACACCTTATCTTAGCTAGTACTTTTAGTAGTTTGGTTTTTATTCACTCGTATTTCTCCATATCATTATTGCTTCCGCACTGTGCACATGGTTACGTCATTCTCACGTGATAGCCAGCATGCCTCGATTTTGGTCGGGGTGTGTCACTGTGAATACTACAAACATACATAGAAAATCAAATTTACAATTGTTCTAATAAGAAGAATTACCTGTTCTGCTAACAATCATCATGTGGTTAGTATCCTTCAATTTCTAGGGTTCTTCTTCAACGCGGATAAATCTTGTCATATGAGAATTGATTTGGATTGTGATGGATAAAAGAAACGGGAAGTAAGAATCAAAATTGAAAGGGGAAGGAGGGAGGAAGACTCCTCGTATATTATAATCATCATTTAATTAACCAGTTTATCTTAATTATGATTTATTAAATAGTTTTTTTATTAAATTTAAATTCTGATTAATTTAAATAAATGTGGTTGTTCACATCATATGACACCTAGGTGCTATACAATTAAAGTATATAGTTGTATACAATTGAGGCATGTTGGCCGTCACGTGGGAGTGACGTAACCATGTGCACAGTGCGGAAGTAATAAGGATATAAGGGAATTTCGAAGGAATAAAAACCAAACTACTAGCAGAACTAGCTAAGATAAAATGCTAGTGCCAAATTAAGGGTGAAATACACAGCCAGAGCATAATTATTCTAGATGCAATCAAGCAAGACAAATGCTAATTATACAACACCCAAGGGTGATTCAACATTTATGATGTTCTGTCAGAACCCTTGTCGAAATCCTCGTGATCCACCAAAGCATTTTTACCTAAAGCCTGGAAGGGTGCAAAACAGAAAGTGTGAGTGGGCAAAAACAAAGCTTTTCAAAATCATTTCATTTCTCAAAAGTTCTAACCCCTTGCTGTAAAATCTATATAATTTCCCAGAAAATAATAATAATAATAAGTTGTGTCAGAAATCATACTCAAGATGAAAATCCATAGAAGTATACCATGCCAAAGTATCTCAATGCAATGCTATAAGTAATCCAGGCAAAATATATCAATGTCAAATATCACATCAGCCAAATCCCTTTAACTTAATCTGCACGGTTGAGTATATAGCTCATAACCAATCTCAATCATATCAAATCAAATCCTGCACACGAGTCAGAACCACCTAAGGTGGTCTGTACGACAAGACTAGGTGTAAAGTAAATATGCTCAAGTGCTACAATCATGTGAAGGCTGTGCGAATACTCGCAGGTCACCTATGAGTCAGAACCACCTAAAGTGGTATGTACGATAAGCCTGTGCATCTAACTTGGATCCAAGGTGAGCATATGGTGCGGGAGGTGAACATTACGTGAAGAACTGTGCCCTAACTCTAGGCGGGAGCACTAACATCGGGGTGCAGGTTTATGAGCTCTCAATACATTACAACATATCTCACATAACTGAAGTAACCTCAAATCTTTAATTTATGAACTTACCTGGCACTTACCTGTGCATCTGCAGCACCAATAAAAAATATATGCAACTACTAATGCATAAATAAAATAGGTAGATACTTTGCATAGCAATTCATAACGTATAATCATTCAAATTCATTTTCTGGGAAAAATCTCAAGTATATAGGTATATACGGAAAACCAAAAGCCCACTCACCAATATGTTGAATGGTCGTAGCCCCCGAGCCTCGATTGATGGTGCTCGTCCTCAGAATAGGTCTCACCTATATGCGAAATAACTGAATAAACATTATTTAAAGCACATACACAAAACTAGGAAATAACTTCTCATACATTGCTCAAATGGGGTATTTGAATATACCACCATGATCTACTCAACCTCAGGAACATCCCCAAATTTTTAGAAAAAAATTTCAACCACCCACGCGCCGCCACGCGCCGGCCAAGGCACGGCCAGACGCGCCCCCACACGCGGCCAAACCCTAACTGAAACTTAACTGCCGTTAGGAATATTCCGTTAAAACCTTAATAGAAATTAATGGCGTTACTTGACGCCATTAGAATATTGCATCAGATTTGACGGAATATTCCCCTTCGTCTTCCTTGGATTTCCAGAGATCGTCGCCGGCGCCAGTTTGTGGAAAAATAATCAAACCTTCATATATTCTTCAATTTTCAACCAAAATTCACAAAATCTGTACCAAATTAAAGCTTAGGATGAGAGGAACAAAACCTTACAACTTTGGGGACCTAAGACCAACGAAATCTCGCCGAAGAAACTTTGATAATCTGGCCAAACTTGAAACTTATCAAACTCAGCTTCCTGACATCCGAAACACTTCATTTTTCTTCTCCGAGCTTTGCGAAGACGTCCTAAAGCTCACTAGCAGCTTAAAATCTCCTAAAAACTTTGAAATCACGAGTGCATGAATAGTAACCCAAAACTGGGTTCTCGGGAAAATGAGGTCTTCACGTCCAAATAATAGTATCAATGGGTTCCTGGGCTCGCAAGGAACTTGAATATGGTTTCCATTGGCTCGATCTGAGGACGGAAGTGAAGGTTCAAGGTTTGTTCATACAATTGATATGGAAGAATATGCGAGAGGGAGGAGAGAGAGTCAATGGGATAGGGTGAGGGTATATGTGTGTGTGGTCCAGTTTGCAGTCAATTAACCAAAACCTTAGGCCTTTTGTTCTAATTAGGTCCAAATAATAAGGAACAGAACCTAATGGTCCAAAACCTTAGTTTATACACACACAAAACTCAATAATAAAAAGGGTATAATAGAAATTTCCACGCTCTCAAGGATAAATAATATATACGTACGGGACGGGCTGTCACACATCTTCTTTTGCAAGATTTTAGGAATTTATTATATATTAGATTTAATTAGTAAATAAATTATAATAAAAATTGTGTAATTAGAAATTAATTAAAATGGTGAAAAAGTGGTTTGATCAAATCTCTAAAAATTTTAAAGGCTAGTTTGCTATTGTCATGCTTTTTAAAAATTGCTTCTACTGTGCTGTGAGAATAAACAGTTGTAAAACAAAAGAAATTCACACAAAAAGTGTCCGAGTGTTTGATAAACTTTTTATATAAATAGCTTTGAATATATTAAACGACAAAAAATAATATAATAATTGTCAAAGATAATAATGTATGGGCAATGATTGTAATTTTGTAAAATAGGTAGGGGTATACTTGTTATTTGAAAATTTAATTAAATGGGCATAGATTACTATGCTTTGAAAATAAAATTAAAAAAACATTTTTTTTTAGAAGTATAATAAACCCTTCTTCTATTTTTCTATGCTTTTCTACTGTCATGACAGCGTGAATTCGAATTTCATAGATGGTTAATCGAATATCTAATTTAACAAGATCTATAGTTGGACCGAAAAATAAAATATAGACAAGTTGTAATGACCCGTTCCCAATTTTTACGTTTTATAAATTTTAATAATTGAATTTACGAAAATGCCCTTTGAGGCAAAGACGTTGACTCTTGTTGATTGCCTTGTCATTTCATGTCAAACTCGTTTTCTTGGCATATTCTCGTAGTACTCGTCTTTACGAACGCGTGGCTGCAAACGGAACACAATTTAGAGTTATAACGAAGGAGATATTAACGTTTAAAGTCAGGGGCATTTTAGTAAATTAATTATTTCTAGAAAGCTCTAGATTTTTTTAGCTTAATCTGGAAAGCCACGCATGTGGCCTAGATTTAAAGGCAGAAAGGATGGGTGGTGGAGATGTCATAAATAAGAGAATTGAGGGAGGAACCAGACTAATCAGAAAATGAGAGATGAGAGGGTGACTAATTAGAGAAGAGAGAAAGGAGGGAAAGGAGGGAAGGGAGAAGGAGAGAACCGGCCAAACCCGGTTTCTCCACCCAACCCGCTAACTTAACCCGCTCATATCTCCTTCGTACGAACTCTGTTTTGGGTGATCTTGGTGTCCATGGAAAGCCCTTGACGAGCCCTACATCTTTGTAGTGTTAGATTTCCAAATTTCTTACCCAAATTCACAAATCAAAGCCACAAACCCACGGGGGCATCTGGAGGTTCTAACCTTTTTCCGGTGGCTCCAGCGAGTTTCACCTTCGATGATCACCACCAAAAGACTCTTCTCAACCCCAGAAGCAAGGCCCAAGATTTGGTGGAGGCATAGGAGTTCGTTTTGGTGGCGAATCAACAACTACCCAATTTTAAGGGTTTTCGGTGGGTTTCCATGAAATTGGGGCTTTTTCTGGCCAAATTGGCCTTAGTCACAAGTATGGAAGTTGATCCACTCATTGAGATCTTCATTCCTGTAAAATTTGGTAATTTTTAGAAATAGTTGAATTTTTCGGCGAGTCGGGGCAGCCAATCGCCACCTGCAGCGGCGCGTGGGCCAAGACATCCCCGACCTTCTTAGGTTAAATTTGAATACCCTGATTCCATTGGTGAAGTCTGATTGACAAATTTTTGTCATTTGAACGTAGTTCCATTAAGGTTCGTCGCTTGATTATTATAGCAATCGACGATCAAACCGTTGGATCGTCACCAAACTTGGATACATTATAATACGTAATATTTGAGGATATTCGAAACTTACGGATTGAGAATCCAACGTACGGATCTTTCTGAATAGAATATGTAAGTTATGTATTCTATTAATAAGAATTCTAAGACATGATTTGATAATTGTTCTGGGCGCTAATCGTTCGTGACACCTCGATGTTTGTGCTAGAGAGTTGTAGTGCGGACTCCAAGTGAGTGGGCTTTTGTTTTTCTATGTATACGTATATATGTTTTCTATTTTCCCAGAAATTGTTTTAAATGGATTTACGTTTTTAAATGCCATGTCATGCTTGCATTTCATTTTATTATATGCATTGGTATGTATATGCATACTATTGTATGAAGCTGCGGAGGCCAGGTAAGCTTCAGGTGAGTACATTATGATAATGGTGGTTGCATTGTGTATAGTTATACGTAGATGTATTTAGAGCTCATTATCCTACACCCCGGTGTTAGTGCTCCCGCGTGGCTATGGTACAGTCTTTCATGTGATGTTTACCTCTTGCACTGCATGCTCACCTTGTATCCAGGTTTGGTGCACAGCCCCATCGTACAGACCATATTAGGTGGTTACTCATAAGTGACCTGCGATTATTTACACAGCCATCATGTGATCGTAACACTTGAGCGTACTTATTTACACACAACCCTGTCGGACAGACCACAATAGGTGGTTCCGACTTGTGTGCAGGAATTGGTTGATGAGCTATAGGTTCAGCCGTACAGGTCACGTTAGGTGACTCCGGTTGGCATATCATTTTACATTAATTTATCTCACCTGACTTACTTATTTTATTGCTGAGATACTTGACATGGCATAAACTCGATTTTCACTACTTTCGAGCATGATTTCGGTATACGTTTGTATTATTATTTTCTGGAAAATTATATGGATTTTATGGCAAGAGGTTATAATGTTTTCAAAAGGTTTTTATTAAAAAAATTTATTTTCAAGCCCACTTACCCTTGTTTTTGCGCCCCTCCAAGTTTTTAGTGGTTGAAAGTTCATATCGACGAGGATTCATAGCGAATCTCAGTATAGGTGGCTACCTCTGAGGGTATGATCCTTACCCACATTACTGTACTTTACTTATGCTCTAATGTCGTGTGTGAAATGGGCTCATTCCCGTTCACAGTGCACTTTTGTCTTTAGACACTTTTAGGTTTAAATTTATTCACATTTTCCACATCATTATACTTTATGACTTCGTTACCTTTTAGGTGTCGGCCAACACAACTCGATTCGGAGTCCTAATGGACATTCCAGGTCGGAATGTGTCACAAGTAGTTTAAGAGATTCCTTATTTGGTGTGGTGCGGGCTGCTGCAGCGCAACAAGTTGCAGGATCAACACTTATTAATTATAATCATTTAATTTAATAAATTGGTATTAGCACTCTAAAAATCTTATTATACACTATTTACAAGTGTATTTTTCTTTCTAATTATAGAAGGTTTGGAGTGCCAGATAAGATTTTTTAAGTGGTAATAATTTATATGCATAATTAATATTTAATCATTAGTAAAACAGTCTTTAGCAAAAAAACAAAAAAAAAAAATATTAGTAAAACAGTACACCTTCAACCGTGACTCAAAACCCTCCCCCCCTTCGATTTTCCCTTCCCCTCTCTCTCTCTCTCTCTCTCTCTCTCTCTCTCTCCATCCCTCCTCTCCTCTCCATTTTTCTGTGCTTCACTTTGCCTAGAGCTCCCTTCAGTCTTCAATTTTGTATATTCACATGTAAAAATAATTTAATTTTGTAAATTCTCTCCCCTTCTCTCTCTCTCTCTCTCTCTCTCTCATTTATCCGTTCTCTGTTTTTCTCGTTTTCAAATATTTACATATATTCTATCTGGGTTTTCGATATTTCGTGGAGGGGGAAATCGAAATTGGCGGGAACCAACGGCCGAATTCCGTGATTCTGAGAACTGGTTTTGCTCAGATTCGTTATAAAAATTGAAAATTTGTTAATTTTTCTTTGAATTTTGAGCAAAAATTCAAGAATTATTCATGGCGAACCCATCTGGGAACCACCAAGAACCGAGCCACGCCTCCTCGTCCTTCAACGGCAACAACCCAAGTAATGGAAACTCCACGCCGGTTTCGGTGCCGGAGAGTTCTGGCGCCGCCATGACCATGAAACACAACCCGGGTATTTCTATGGATTGGAGCGCAGAGGAGCAGGCAATTCTCGAAGATGGACTCGCCAAGTAAGTAGGAAATTTGGGGATTTTGCTATTTTGGCCTCTTTGAGGTCCTTGCAGTGTGTATTCAGCTGGGTATTTTGAGTTTTCTTTTGAATTGAGATGTATTATGGCCATTTTTTGGGCGTTTGATTGAATTGGGAAATTGCCTGAATTTTGAGCTTTTCTATTTGGGTTTTTTTTATTATAAGTTCAATTTTTAGTCTTAGAATACTTTTATATTTTGCAGTTTTTGTGTGTGACTGTTTGCTTGTACGAGTTTATAAAATGTTTTATTTTTTATTTTTATAATTCTTTAATAAAATGAGTTTGAATGCTGCTCTAATAGTGAATACCGCTGTATTGTATACAACGTGGCCGGTGGGATTAATATTGTTTACAAATAAGTTGTAGTATCTGGTGTGAGATGGTATGGTATATTATTAGTAATGTCATTTGTACTTTTGTGCTTAAACCTGTATGCTGTGTCATTTAATTATGTGCTTCTAAATCTTATGTGATATATAAATCATATCAATATGTGATATCAAGGTTTTGGAATTGTAGGAATTTATGATATGACAGGTATTATTGTATTTAATGAAAATTATGGAATGTGAAGCCTTTAAATAGGCTGCAATATATAGTTTGGAGGAAGATTATTAAAATACAATGCCTGTAATGCTGTAGAGTGCCATAAGCAGATTCTAAGTAGCGTATAAAGAACTTAACCTGGTCAGTGATGCTAAGTGAATTTATGCCAGGAAGTATGGCAGCATACTTGCAAAGATGTTTGGTAATCTTCAGTTCGAGTACTTCAAAGAAATCAAAACAAAGCTTTTGTGCAGGGTCTAGCTGTCTAAGGTTTCTTTTATACTTTTCCATTCTGATATACATATAAAATAAGAAATTCTGTTGGAAAGTTTCAGTTAAGTGGCAGAGTAGAAGTTAGGATATCATATACACATGTCAGATACATACATACGAACATCTATCTAACAACCTATGGTTGGTCATTTGGTCTGTTTCCTTATTTAGTGATGATCATGTAATTTGAGTGTACCATTCCGTTGGAGTTTTATACGTTCAGATTGGTTTTGGATATGTTGGAATGATGAATTTGAAATTGACCAAATTCTGCTTGTTTGGTAGCTTGAGAAATATGTTTCATTTGCTCGTTATTTGGGTCTCATGTGCTAATTGATCTGTTGAAATAATTCCAGTTATCAAGGAGTTTTTGTTTGCAATATCTAGTGGGATAGTACTGAAGCTGGATATTTAATTGTTGGTATGGTGTGCTTGGTAGGAATTGGGATTTGTCTGAAAAATGTAGCTTGCTGGAGACCAAAGCCAAATTTTACCACTATACTTATAACTTTGCTGCTATTCATGTTTTTCTTTTTATTATGTGTTATTGATTCCTTTTTTGGTGCATGTTGCTTTTTGATTGTCATTGTTTCGGTAAGGTTGTGTACTCCTGATGCTTTCAAAAGAAGTTTCTTATACAAAGTAAAAATCCAAATCAGTGATATCATGCACCTCATCATATACACGAAAACTGAATAATTTCTTGATTTTCCCCCTAACTTGGAGTCAGTTTCTTTTGACATATTTAGTTCAAAAAATTGACCATGTTGAATCAGAAATGTGGCATTTGATTGAGCTTCGTCATGGTGGCTCATGGTAGCTACAGTGTTATATTCATTCGTCCTTCACTAAATAGAACTTAGATTCGTTAAAAAGAGATTAGCAAATTTCAAAACCCAGTAAAGTTTTGTAAGTTTTACATAGATGAAGATTTAAATAATGGTATTTGTTTCACATTCATAAAACAATTAGAGTAGGAAGCCCTATTAACTAAATCATTTGCCTTTTGTTATAACTATCCAAATATTTCTAGAAATTTTCCATGTTTTTCTTGGATTACCACCATTAATTGAATCAATATTAGAAATTATTTCCTTACTGAACCTGCCAATATATCGATGTGTCACATTCGAACATTGTCATACATACGGTCCTAATACCTTGCTTATCATTACAAGTGAGTAAAATATAGGGAGTTTTAACGAAACACTCCCAGTACCTGTTCACTTTTAACTAAAAACCACATTTTTACCTTTCCCTGGTACTATTCACTACACCTTCATTTGTCCTTTTTCATTAAAACTAAAGTTTTTTGGGACTTTTCATTAGTTTTCCTTAAAATATATGCTGAAAACTGATTTAAGCAATGTCAGTTTTCCAGACAAAGGGAGAAAAATGAAAAACGACATCTAAGTTGCTGTCCATATGATGATGGTTGTTTACACTTTACAAAACCTTCGTCTTCTGCTGTGGAATTTTGTTCTCATGTACTTTGTTTTTTCTGATTCCTGATCATTGCAAGTGTCTCTAATTACATGACCTTTGTATTTTCTCTTGCAGATATGCAACAGAATCAAACATAATCCGGTATGCAAAGATAGCCATGCTGCTGCAGAATAAGACTGTCCGAGATGTGGCTTTACGTTGCAGATGGATGACTGTAAGCTTTATTACCTTTATTTCTGTCTTTTTCTCTTGAAGACTTCTAATGTTTGTGGGTTTGGGCTTGAAGGTTTTACTCTTGTTAATATAACTATTAACTACTATATTTTGTTTTGAAATTTGAAAAAATGTGAATAGCGTAGTGAAATTACTTGTTAACATTATATTTGCAATTTGAGTAAATAAGATACAATATCTTACTCTCTTGGTCTTTGTGACATAAAGGCCTTTCTTGGGCCTTTGTGTATGGAGTTGCTGCTCTCAAGTTGTATGGTAGACTGCTTGTTGTTGAAGCTTATGCTCTTACCATTTTGAAAAGAATTTAAAGAACTTTTCCTATTATATCTACTGTGACTTGTGAGACGCGTTTATACCTGTAGGTTTTAGATATAATCTAGCAAAAAATAATGCAAATACATTAGCATTTTACTGAAGCTAGTATCTGTTTGAAGTATTCTTTAATATCTTTAAATCTGTGCTATTATTTTTTTTGGTCAAACCTTGAAACTATATTTGATTGTTTTAGTGGTTCACTTACTTTCCAGAAAAAAGAAAACAGCAAGAGAAGGAAGGAAGACCATAACTTATCAAGGAAAAACAAGGATAAAAAGGTATGATCTGTAATCTCTTCCTATCCATCCTATAGCACTTGGACTAAGGCTCATGGGGTTAAAATACGGGTTGATTATGCTTTTGTTTTTTGGCTTTTGTCTATACTACTTTTCTGTTCGTGTAAAGTTGTGTGAAATATTCTAATTAGCCCTGCCTCTGTGACGAAGTGCATCTGCGTTTGTTGTTTGTTAATATCAGTTCCCTAGCAGTTAGTTTCTTCACTTGTAAATTTGTGCAAATCAATTACTAAGCCTTGTGGTGCGTTTGGATCAGGGACTTGAAGATTCCATTCAACTTTGAACTTAGGCTAAATTTGTTAGGAACGCACTACAGAAATTAGATAGACAGACTTCAAAATGACTTGATGCACTATGTATGGGAGAACTCTCAAATGGCATTACACCTTGAAAGGTGTCATCTGAAGGTCCTTTATGTAATGTCATTGTAGTGCATTTGTAGTAGCTTTATAGTGCTTCCTTAACAATTGATTCTGAAGGTCATTGGTACTTTAAAGTACCTCATCCCTCATCTAAACATAGGATTGAGGAGTTTTGGAATTCATCTCTCTCTCTCTCTCTCTCTCTCTCTCTATGGTACTTTTTTAAGTAAATGCGGAAATTGTAGTTGCAGAGTTTCAAGTTCAGGATATGGTGTTCTGATACTATGTTAAGTTGTGGATTGTCAGAATACGATAGAAGATAGGGAGATTATTAGAGATAGGATTGCAGTTGATGAGCAGCTTAGCTCTGGAGCTGTATTTGTACGTCTTCGGAAGTGCTTCTACATGAAGCATTTTATTCAGTAGCTCACTTTTGTTAATAGTACATAGAACTGGTAGTTCTTTATGAAATAGAATCTGTTTGTTAGGTATTGTTTGTGAGCACTCAGGTCTTGTCACGGCTTCTGTCTGTTTCAAGCAAACACTATAATATTGTTTTGGCTTGCTAAAAGCATTTCCAAGCATTCAAATTCAATCAGCACAAAAAAAGAAGACATCCAAATACCATAAATGAGGTCTCACAATAATATCTGTAATGTAGCATAAAAATAAGGACAACATTGTAGCAATGTTAACAAAGCCCAAAGAACGATATTGTAACAACACTAACAATGCCTAAAGGACAATATTGCAACAATGCTACCAAAGCCCAAATTTGGGCTAATTGATACTCAAGTCTGATGACCAAGAGATAGATTTTTTTTTGTTTTCTTTACTTGCATATATAAGCAAGTGGAAGAATGGTAAAATGACACTCTTTTATTAGCAAAGTCTACCTATGAAATCAAGTTAAAATTGAGATGGTACAGATACACAATAATTTACTATATTCCTATGAAGGAAGAAAGCAAATGCAACACATTTTGCAACGTCCTAGTATCTTGAGAAAGGTTCTAAAAACTTGTGTAGCCAGATAAAAAAGGATTTCAAAACATTTTTCGATCTCATTCAAAAGCTAATAAAGAGGATTTTGAAACTTTTTTGCGGCAGTTGTGCTATTAGGTTTTTAACAGACTCAACTCATACTACGTGAGTCTGATAGACCAAGAGATACAATTTTTTGTTTTCTTTACTTGCATATATAAGCAAGTGGAAGAATGGTAAAATGACACTCTTTTATTAGCAAAATCTACCTATGAAATCAAGTTAAAATTGAGATGGTACAGATACACAATAATTTATTCCTATGAAGGATGAAAGCAAATGCAACACATTTTGCAACGTCCTAGCAATATCTTGAAAACATTCTAAAAACTTGTAAAGCCAGATAAAAAGGATTTCAAAACATTTTTCGATCTCATTCAAAAACTGATAAAGAGGATTTCGAAACTTTTTTGTGGCAGTTGTGCTATTAGGTTTTGAACAGCCTCACAACTCATCTCATACAATTACTCGGTGTTCTGTAAAATTAACAATAGTAACGTAGTGTTTTCTCCAGCCCAAGTACTGTATTCCTATGTGCTCTCACTCCAATAGGAAAAAGTGAGGAGCTGTATTACGTTTTTCTTCTTCATCTTGTTTTGGGCATGGATTATCCCCAATTCGTTCGTTGTTAACATGACATTGCATATACCAGGTTGCATCATTCTCTCTCTAGTTAAAGTTTGCATACCTGTTTTTCCTGTCCCAAAGTTCTTATGGAACATCTTTGCATTTGATTTTCAGGAGAGAGTAAATGATACTTCAGCGAAGCCATCTCACCCTGCTGGGCGGCCTAATGTTGCTCCCTATGCTCCCCCAATGATTACTATGGACAATGATGATGGTATCCCATATAAAGGTCTGGTTAAATACTCTGTATTTATTCTGCAGAGTCTCAAATACTTTTTCACCCAAGTTGTATATATGTTGTACGTAAAGTAAAATTCAGTTCTTATCTTATATACAGTATAAGCAACCAATATAGACACACACACCCATGCCCACGTGTATTGCTTTTGGCATTGTTTTCTAAATCCATATCCCACACACGAAAATTATTGCTGAATATATTGTGGTTATAATAAAAAAGAATTCAACCAAACCCAAATATATATGCCTCAAAAATGGTGCTTGGTCTGATTTCCTTATGAACCTGTACTTATTAGTTTGAGTAGCTCATTTTAAGTCAATTAAGTTTCTCTGGGATTGGCGGAGTGGGGGTGGGGTTTGCACCTATGGACTTTGGTAGCCATTTAGACTATATATAGAATTGGAGCCATGGTTCTTACATTTTAAAACTTGTGGGAAGGCATAGCACAATATATGAAACAGCTAGTGACGTATTCTGCATGCCCTTTTCATGTCTTTAATGAGGAGAATGGTGTCTTTTTGAGATATGGACCGAGATATGGGCCATGGGGTATGTGCAAGTATAACCTGAACAGTTCTGTCATAATATTATTAGTAATAATAGTCAAGTGAAAATTTGTATTCATGTTAAAATAATTACATACATTAATTCTACTCATTGGCAGTTGAGTGGTGTTGATGTTATGTATATGGACTGCAATTTTTTCGCCTTGCAATTAAAAAGTTTTGGGTTTCTAGTTTGTTGAGCTTCCTCTTTGAAACGTATTGTTGCAATGGCTTGTTAATATTTGCTTCTTCTGTTTTCAGCCATTGGCGGTATTACAGGAGAGCTTCTGGAGCAAAATGCCCAAGCCTTGAATCAAATTTCAGCAAACCTTTCAGCTTTCCAGGTAGAGAGCTGTCATGGAATTATTTATTTCCTGTCATGGTAGCTATTATTTTATCTGAACGCCTGATGGTATCCAAAATCTCAAAGCCAAAGGGTTTCTAATAGCACTTGCTATTTATGCATTGCATGGTGACGAAAACAGACATCTATTTGTTGATGCTATCTTGATAATTAACTGAATTGTTTGTTTTTATTGCATTTGTTTTTCCTTGGCCTCAAATTTATTTATTTATTTTTACGGAAACTAGACAATTGTTGAGATCACTAATGACCGGAGCAATCTAGCGAAGATCACAAAAAGTGACCGTTTTCGCTACCTAAGATCTATCTTGCAAGAGAACGGAGAATTAGATGGAGATCTCAACCATAGAATACAAGCTGGATGGATGAAGTGTAAGAGTGCATCCGGCGTGTTGTGTGACCGTCGTAGGCCACTGAAGCTCAAGGGAAAATTTTATAGGACGGCAATAAGGCCAGCGATGTTGTATGGCACAGAATGTTGGGCGGTGAAGCATCAACACGTACACAAAATGGGTGTAGCGGAGATGAGGATGCTTCGTGGGATGTATGGGCACACGAGAAAGGATAAGATTGGGAATGAGGATATCCGAGGCAAAGTAGGAGTAGCCAAAATTGAAGGAAAGATGAGAGAAAATCGGTTACGGTGGTTTGGACATGTGTAAAGAAGGCCTACTGACGCCCCGGTTCGAAAATGTGACTACGGGACAGAGGTTCAGGGCCGAAGGGGTAGAGGAAGACCTAGGAAAACTTTGGAAGAGACCCTAAGAAAAGACTTGAGTACTTGGATCTAACGGAGGACATGACACAAAACCGAGCGCAATGGCGTTCTAGGATTCATATAGCCGACCCCACTTAGTGGGAAAAGGCTTTGTTGTTGTTGTTGTTGTAGACAATTGTTGAGATGCCCTGTAAAACAAAAAATAAAAACCAAAATAGTCAACTAAAATTCCTGTCATCAACAGAAAATTAAGGAACAGCAGGACTCCAATCTGAAGATATAGCAGAAATGTGCTTTCCCTATATTCTGACGACATCAATGACCAAAGAGATGCCAAAACTCTAGAAATTTCATCAGTTTTCTCCTTAACGTTGTAGTAGATGGCTCAGTGATCTGGTTGATGAATCGGAGGATCATTTCATGTTTGTCTTTAAAAATCATGATTTGTTTGACCTCATAGTTCATTACTCGCTTTAAAAATCATTTGACCTTTCTTTTTTTGTTTGGCATTTATAAACAATATATGCATACTTCTAATTTATGACTTGTCCAAAAAGATGATAATCTTGGTAATAATGTCTGTCCTTCATAGATACATTGTTGGTGCTTTTGTAACTTGAAGGGACCTTTTTTTTTCCTGTCTTTTTCAGATACAGGAGAACATCAACCTCTTCTGCCAAAGTCGAGATAACAACATCAACCTCTTCTGCCAAACTCGAGACAACATCCTCAAAATTATGAATGAGTATGGTGTAATCTTTGCCTTTGTTTTTCTCTTGTTCGTTATAAACTTTAACGGGAAGCTCGAGGCATTTTCTTCAAAAAAGCAATACGCATGTGTTATCTTTCTTTTGTTACATGCTAACAATTGCTCTTAAATGCCATATTTTCTATTTGTTTATTTTTATGTTGTAAGAACAGGGATTGACAAATTGATATACTTATGTTTTCTTCAACTCTGATCCTTTCTACTAGCTATGAAAACCACCTTTTTGTAACTTCTTCTCTGTAGACCTTTGGCTTTAAGTTGACAGCTCATTAACAAAAGAGAACAAGACGTACTGGGAGATTGTTATGTGAGGAACACACGACTTCATTTGTCATGGCAGGATGCGTACTTGTCTCCATGGATCTACATCATATTGGTCTATGACGGTCTGCATGTCCAAAACTCACCTTAATTGTAGGGTTCTTCAAGTACACGAGTTCTTTAGTGCATAATCAGACATCATTGTGTTTACCTCCACAGGTTATCTTTTGTGAAAAAATGATTGTTCTGTCTGATTACCGTTGCCAATGCAGTTTACGATTGTTTCCTGTATACAATGTGAAATTCTTGAAATTTCTGTTCCTAAAAACCTATAGCATTGCATTGATGTCATGCTAGTTTTCCCCAGCTACTAGTTATGACTTTATATGTATTGCGGAAGTGAAGAAAATGCCTCAAGTGATCTAAATTTCTGTTAAAATGATAAACATTGATGCGTGTTGAACTGTTACGTTTGTGTATGTATATTCATCAATTTATATTTCAAATCTGTCTACAGCTTGAATGACATGCCAGACGTAATGAAGCAGATGCCACCACTTCCAGTGAAAATGAATGAAGAGCTAGCAACCCATGTCGGCATCCCACCCCATCAGATGCAATCATGATCAGTTATTCGTCTTCCATCCGTGTTTTTTGTATCCAAATGGGCTTCTTCTGATTAGTACCGAAAACACATCAAGACGCCAAATTTGGCCGGAGTTTCTTCAAATCAAGTCCCGGCCTCCAGGTGACAAACGAAGTTGACCCACCGTTGCCATCAAAAAACCTGCAGGGGATCTAATTGTTTATGCAGATGTCAGTTCTTTTCTTCTTTTCCTATTTCCCTTTTATGTTTTATTTAGTATTTCAGATCTGATTTCATAATTTTGTTTCCATAGCTAGCCATGACTTAGCTTCCCTGTAGAAAGTAGGAAATAAAATTCTTTCTGCTATATTTCGTATGTATTGGGGAATGAAAAGTAATAATAAGTAGTTGATTTCTTGTATTTGTTTTCCGTGTATCGTGTATTGCGTATCGCGTATCGATAGTGCCATGCTGTTATCTTTCGGCGAAAATTAACGATTAAGCAAAACATATGGTTAAGCACTTGTGGTTATACGCACGATTGGTGAGTGAAGGTGCGCTAATAGTTGGATTCATCGAGTATTGGTGACGTGACGATAAAGAGATTGAAGAATGAAGAGAAACCATGAGTATAAGCAGTCCAAAACCAAATAGAATGTTAAAATGAAAATATTGAATTAACAAAATTAATTATGAAAAATAAAAGATTCTCATGCAGTGAGCAATTCATATATACCCTGGAATTCTAGTATCCAGTACAAATTATTCTTCAATAAGGAAATCGTAACAGTTCCATAAAAAATTGAAATAAAATAAAACATACAAAAGATGGAATTCATATATATCTATCTATCAGTTTACAAAAACCAACATTAAAAGTACTCAAAAAGAGCGTACATAGTTGAATCCAAAACAACAAATATCTCTTCCTCCAGGTTTCACAGTATGGGTCGTGCTTCTTTCCATCCGATCCCTACAATAGATTTTCTATAATCTGAAATTAAAATGCAATAGGAAGGGGGGAAAAGAAATCAAACACTAAGAAGACAAAAGAGGAGGAAAAAAAAAGGAAAAAACTTGAGACCTGAAAGACTGAGATGATTCAGTTGTTGCGTGATGCAGTCCTCTTCGTCTCAATTCATTTAACTATCTCTTGAATGCACCAATAACATATGCAACTGGGACTTGGATTACATAGCTCTCAATTCCATTGACTTCGTCTATTAATTTTTAGAGGGTTACCTATAGTTTTTTCAATGACAATCACATGGTTTTTTCTTATTTGTTCATCTACACTTGAATCAACAAAATATGGCCGTTGCAATCATATGGCATTCAGAACGATCATACTTTGATTTGTAATTTCTCTGATAATTACATCCCCGATCAAGCAGACTAATAGTCAAGCGTAATTAAAAAAAGTAGCAACAGCCCTAACAAAAAAAATTAATTCAAACTCATCAAACTATCAAGTTACATACCCTGCATCGCAATCTGGTATAAAATTTACCTCTCTAGCAATAACAAAATAATTCAGTTATCAAATAATTGAAGAATTACACTATATAGTGAATAAGCTTGAGAAAAGCTTCAAATTTGTATATAAAAAAATTTGAATTCGAACAAAAAATGCAAAAACTAAGTCATTTATTAAGAAGAAGAATCAAAACTCACATGGCTGTGGGGATTTCCAAATTGGTCCTTGATAGGAGCATATTTATACGACTTAGTTAGTTTGTTTTCTTGCATTTTCATAGTTAGTTTGTGTTTATTATAGTGATTTAAGCCATTTTCGTGTGTTTGTAGGTCCAATTGACAAAGTTGGCAAGAAAGTGCAATTTGGAGCATTTTGAGGCAGTTTTGGGCATCAAACGGATATCTTATGAATGGAGCAAGATGGATGGACGAATTTGAAGTTCAAGAGGCTAGGAATGTGCTGAAAAGATGAAGAAAATAAATCCAAGGCAGAGAAGATAAGGAATCAGCTCAAAAGAAGGAACATTATCCAAAACCTTATCCAACCTTATCTTATCCAAACTAACCTTATCTTATCTTATCCTTGCCTAATCTAGCTTTATCCTATCTTATCTTATCCAAATCAGTTTGTGACTTAAATCCAGCTGCAAGGGGACCTAAAAACCTGATTTCTAGAAGGCCTATCCTTTCCCTACATTCATGCCGCACCCTTATCCTTCTAGAACCCTAAATTGGTGCCGTGACCACCCTTTCTAGAAGACCCTAAATATTTGGCGCCTCATCCTCTTCTAGAAGCCTTAGAATCTGCTGGAAACCTTAATCCTTTTCATCTTTGGTTTCTTCCAAACCCTAGTCCTTTTCCAAGGATTGTGCAATCCTAATCCTTAAGGATTGTGCCGTGAGTTTGCCCTATAAATATACATATCTGCCACACAAATCAATACACCCACACACCCACATATATTCAGATATAATTGAGAGATTTCAGAGAGTTTTAAAGGTGCACTTGCGTGGAGGAAGGAGAAGGAGGAGCTTGTGCTGTGGCTTGCAATCCAAGGGAGAATTAGAAATCTGCCGTTGGAATTGCTGGGGCGTTCTTCATTCTTTCTATCCTTAGATTTGTTTCAATGTTGCTTTTAATTTAGTTTTATGTTTTTAAAGACATGAGGAACTAATCTCTTTTTAGTTGGAGGTGAATTCGAAGCCATGATTATATGCTTTATACGAATTGATTACATCCAGTTATTGTTTCTAAAGTCTTGAGTGTGATTTGCTTATCTGCATTATCAAAACTTGTTTATGTATGTTAATTGAGGATGCATACTTAGTTTGCATGCATAAATTTGATGCTAGAGTATAAGGGAGTTTCACCTAATTGTTATGAACTTATATTCACAAGTAGTAAAGGTTGCTAGTCACAATTGTGTTAAGTAAAATCCTTGGTAGGAGTATCATGCTTTTCATAGTTACGAATGCCTCGTCAATACTTATGATTTTCAAAGAACTTAATGACCTTTGATATGTTTTCTATCATGCTTTTCATAGTTAGGGGACTTGATAAGGATAATTTGGTTGTGATGCGTATCCTGTCCAATTCAATGAAATAAGGAAAATCTGATGGTTAATTTGTGCTGTCACGGTTAGCTTGGGGTGTTGTCATTCATGGTTTAAAGGAACAATACTGGAAATGTCATGTGTGGAGAAGGACCCTCTAACTAGCTTTTCACCCTTGAATTCACCTAAATTCGTTTTTAAATTGCTTTATTTCTACAAGTTCTTTGTTTTAGTTTTAATTTCGTCAAAACAATCCCCCCTTTAATTAAGTGTGTTAGTTTAGTTAGAAACTTGTTTAAATCTGTCCAAATTAGTGTTTTGAGTCAAGTAAGTCTTAAATTCGTCCAAATAACTCTTTAGAGTCAGTTTTGAGTCTTTTTGATTGTTTTGTGCTACTTTGAGTTAGTTTAGTTTGTTTTGAGTCATATAAGTCTAGTTAAGAGTCTTAGAGTCTAGTTTTCTGTTTTTAAGTTTAATTTTGTGTTTTTAAGTCAGTTTTTACTAGATTAGCATCCCTAGTTAATCCCCGGTCTAGAACAATCCCTACTTGCATCTTTACTACAATTGTCAACAATAGAGTTTAATTTGTGTGTTAAGTTAATTTTCACATTATTCCTAATAGATTGTGTGGATATCCGAAACCTTAAGAAACTGGGAACTATACGGCTCAATAGTCGGGTACAGGCTCTGGTTCAATCCTGGAAATTCCTTCTCCGATTCCATCGAAACACTAGATAGTTTTGGCTCGCTCTCAAAGCCCACACTTTGCCCGCGCAAAACTAAATTTCGAGAATTCCTCTTCCCTGTTAATTTTAGATTTTAGAGAGAGCGAGAGAGGGAGTGGAGATGGTGTTGGGAGTGAGGGGGAAGGATGCAAAAGAATAGGAATTGAAATCAAGGTGTCGGCTTTGATCTGGTTGATAGTTCGCAGAGCGTGGAGGGTTGTTCTAATCCCACGTTTGAGGTTCTCATTCCTCATCTAGCAAAACTTTTCCGTTCTGATGCTTTCTCTTTCAGTTATGGTTTTTTACCACGTTGTCCTTCTTTTTTGAATTTTGGGGGTTTTGATTGTGAAAGAAACAAAGGGACAATTTTGGCATTTTGGAAAGCTTCACCATTTTAGGGCTCTCACTTTATATATATAGATATATATATATATCCACTCAAGCTAGCTAACAACTCATTTCTTAGAATCTAGGAATTTAAAATTCGTGGCTTTATAAAAAATATTAAGTTAATTGATTCCTCATTGTCACAAAAAAAAAGTAGTAGTTTTTTATTTATGCTATTATATTTAATTAGTCTCTTCCTTCATTAAAAAGACATTAATACATTTATAAGAATTTGGGACCATGATTTTCTATAGCCAAAGTAAGGCTACAATTACCTCAAAAGTCTAGTGATGAACTCACAAGCTTCAGGCAGAGCTGGATCAGACAGGATAGCGGTGCCACCATCACCTTATTCCAAGGCAATAAGTGAAGTCTTGGCAACTCAACTGGATGACCATGCTTGTTCAGCAAGACATGTTATCTGATCCAGATATGGACACAATCAGATTTTTTAAAGTTTTAAAGTTCTTATAGTTTAGGAATTGGTGTGCGCCCGCAAGTAATTATAACTCATATGAGGATGCAATATCTACCTCTAGATATCCTTTAGGATTCTCCGGGCTTAGAACAAGGATTTTATCCAGAAAAAGGTCTCTCTCCCCACGGTATAAATACACCGTCTAGGGTTCATTTTTGGTAACACAAGCTAAACACTTGAATTCTCTTACCCACTGCTTGAGTCTAAAACTATTCATTAACTTGATTGTCGGAAAGCATTTGGCCGGCACAGCCCCTAGTCCTAGGCTTACTCATGGTTGTTTACTGTTTTGCAAGTAGTTGAGTTCGAGCACTTCATCTACACACAGCGGTGAGCGATTTTGGTTCCAACAATTGGTCATTTCATTAAGAGTGAACTCTTATTCCTCTCGCAGATCACCATACCCTATGGAAACTCTACCCAGATGGTCACTTTACAGTTAAGCCATATACCTAGACAATGAAGATACTTCTTTTTAGATCAAGTCTGGGATGACGTGTTGAAAATACGAGCACCAGTGAAGGATCTCTGAAAAAGTTTGTAACCCAAGGAGTCAACAAGAATCTCCAAGCTAGACGATATCGAAGATGTTGTCACCTATCTTGGAAATCTGATCATCCAAGCAACCTCAAGGATCATCGATCAGAGCCCTAACATGCTGACCCAAGAACTTGTCCTAAAAGCACGCCATGGAAAGCCGCGAAGAACCCAAGATTTACCACTAGCTCGATTTTCTAGAAGGAGGTCATTTCCCGGAGTCAACCACATATGGAGGAAAGCATGAACGCTTCCAAAAGATACATAAGGGATATAAAGTAGCACGTGAAGGACACCAGCCAAAGGTCCCTGCAATCTCTGTCACAAGATCAGAAACTGCCCTTTTTTCCCTTGACATAACTCTTACCGTCAAGTTACAAATCTTTAATGCCATGGTCGGCTGAGTTTTGATAAATAATGGATTGGAAGGCCACATCCTCTTCAAGGGCATGACTGAAAAAATGCTTCATCGATAGGGTCAACTTTAGAAGGGCTACCATCCAAACCTTTTATGAGACCCCACTACGCATTATCGGGACGATACAACATATGATATATGCAAAGCCATCTGAACGTTTGATGACTTTCCATGTTATGGATTGCCCATCACCTTACAACGTCATCCTTGGTCGAGAATGGCTATATAGTATGGGCAAGGTTCCCTCGGTTAATAATCTCTTGCCCTGTTATCCAATCATGAGGGCGGGCTGTAAAGATCAAATGCTAAAGAAACTAACGAACCAAGGCTGAGAGGAAGAGCTCCTGCTAGCGAAAGGCAAGCTCATAGCAGACCTCTCTAAGTGGCCTAGGTAAATCACCATCTAAACTGCACGCGGTTTTTTCCCTTCCAGGGATATGTAGGTTGTCCATTTTGAACTCAATCTTAAAGTTGTCGTATGTGCAAAGACAAGTCCAATAAGGACTGATCTCCTAATGCCCCACTATAGGCTTATCATCAAAAGTGATCCTTAATGTAATTTTTACATTATATCATCTTTTTCTTAGAACTACACCAGTGATTTGATTCTCCTCCCTAGAGATATGTAAGCAATCCTTTCCGGATTCAATTACACCTCATTGCTAACCAATCCTATTTTCGCCATGAATAAAGAAATTTTATCTGTCCTGATTCCAATGTCTATTTTTTTTTCTTTTTTGGTGATGCAAGGAATACTTCACTTGTTCCAAACAAAGCATAAACTTTGAAAACTTCACACGAATGAAAGTCTAAAATTCAAAACAACACTGTTAAAGGAGTTTTTCTTAGCCCATTCTGTGTTAAACGGTTAGTAGCTTGGGAAACTCGAACCGAATAGTAAACAAGGTTACAATTGGTAGGCTATGGGCACGAGCACATGGCATCCTGACCCGAAAGTCCAATGCATCATCTGGCTTCCGAAAAGTTTATACAACTAGTAAATTTGTGGGTTATAACATATAAACCTAGGCTCTACACCATTCAAAGGAGTAATCGAAAAGGCGATCCAAAAAATCTTTTGAAGATGGCTCTGAACTCTGACCTCGAGTACGACTACTTCTATTTCTGACCAATGTACTGAGTCAATTATGTCTTGCAACATCGTATGTTAGTAGGTCTGAAAGGGGCATCCAAACTAGGAAATCCCTAAGAGGAATTATATTCCAATGGAGATCCGATATGCGGAAACGCTTTGCCTTAGTCAGTCAAGTTAGTTTGATTGAAAATGCTCAGATCTGATGCATAAGGTCTAACAAACGAATTCAAAAAGTGTTTCCAATCCACATGTTGAAGGAAATTTTTTGTCCTAGCTAAGAACATGTGAGAATATTTGAACATACAAGCATACAAAAACTCTTAAAGTAGGAATGCATTCAAAACAATTCTTTGACCCAAAGAAATTCAAAGCCTAGTATATGGTGAATCTCAAGACTATTTGCAAAAGAAAGAGGAAAGATTGAGCTTTTCTCACCCTTGAAGCTCATCCTTGCTTGCACAAGGGATTCACCCAAGTGGAGGGCTTTCAAGTCACCTCCTTTGCTCCTTGGTTCTTTCCTTTCTTCTTGGCTCTTTTCTCTTTGAATCTTTGCTCCTTTGCTTCTCCTTTGTTCCTTGAAGATACGAGGAAAGATCTCCAAAAAGCACCAAAAGCTTGGTGCCTCTAAGTCTCCACACCAAGATGTAGTGTGAAGAGAAGATGGATGACTTAGAGATATTTTTTATGCTAGTAAAGTCTCCCTAAGTGGCCAGTCTCTAAAGATAAAAAGAGAGAAAAAGTTTCTCTTCTTTGCCTCAAGAAAAACCCTAGTGAGAGAATGGCTATAAAGATGCTTTTATACCACCTCACAAGTGAGTGGCAAACTTGAAATTAAACCAAGTTCACCCTCTCTATAGTTTGGCCAGTTTTGGCTTTGTTTTTGGGCTATTTTTCCATTTAGTTTAAGTTGTCATACAACTTAAACTCAATGGGCTTTATGGACCAAAAACCCTTTTGGGCCCCGTAACCCAAAACTAACTTAAAAGCCCAATACGAACCTTTCGTATAATTAATTAATCTTGACCATTCTCAATTAAAATATTTAATCACTTATCCATCTCATTTATATTTCTTCACATTCATCCTTAATCGGTGTATGATCCATTAGATTCCATTTAAAGAGGCAGTGGGTGATTGTTACTCTTAATGATTGATTGTGAATTGAAACAACATTTCAATTCTTCCTTTGATAAAGATTAGTGTTTGCTAATCTTCAGGGCTTCCACAAACCATGAGTGACACCTAGCAATATGTCATGGCTACCCAAGCTAAGTAGAAGTTGTTGGAGAACCTATCCAGTTACAATTACAATGCAATACGGTTCTTCTCTAATACAATATTCTTGATCACATTGTTTAAGTGATAGTTTGTTTCATGTCTACTATCCAATGTGATACTTCTCTATATGATTCAAGTGAATAATTATTTGGAACATTCTTCCTAAGTCATATTCATATGCTTTGGCCAAAGACTCCTGAATCATATATCATAGTATTCTCATTTTACCATGGAAGGTTAGAGATCCCTTGTTATGCATTCACATGCCTACATGACTAGATAGCTTGAGCCCAACAATGCCATAGACACTCTCAATGGAATGCCTTTGACATAGGCAAAGATCAAGTACCTACCCATCAGACAACTATGATGCCTCAGGTGAAAAGACTATCTTGCATATTGCAACTTATGAGCTCTTACATGACATGTATGTTCATACTCTCTTTTGATCGTTGTTCAGTGTACTCGATTACCCTTTTGTGCACCTACGTGTTTGTCTTAGTGTCCAACACTAAATGACTTAAGACTAGTCATACTCACACTTGAGTCAACATAACACATACAAGCCTTAGCGGATTGTCAATGCCCAATTGGCAATCCTATGGCTAGGAACGTTTTAGGAATGAACATAAGAGAAATATCTCATTAATCTAACTTACTTGGATCACTTCTCTCTTAGAACAAATACATTTATTGGATTCCCCTATTGCTTAAACACATGATACAATAAATAGTGATTAACAATAAGCTTTGCCCTTTGTTGATGCACAAAATTAGTGAGGACTTTGGTACAACAGAAAGTGTTAAGTTTGTGACCTTCGCTAGATTGCTCCGGTCACTAGTATGGATAAGTATGTAAATGAATAGAGATAAGGAAGCAAACACAAGATGTACGTGGTTCACCCAGATTGGCTACGTCCACGGAGTAGAGGAGTTCTCATTAATTGTGAAGGGTTTACACAAGTACATAGGTTCAAGCTCTCTTTTAGTGAGTACTAGTGAATGATTTAGTACAAATGATATTAGGAAATATTGTGGGAGAATGATCTCCTTTTATAGAAGAGAGTTTCTAGCCTTGTTCTAACATTGACACGTGTCGTGTTGTGATTGGCTTCCGATGTTGACATGTGTCGTGCTATGACTAGCTTCTGATGTTGACACGTGTCGCTCTGTGATTGGCTTCCTGGTTGGAGGGAAACTCTTCTGGGTCCTTAACGATATAACGTTGACTGGTGCTCGGTAGTTTCGGGATTGGTCAAGTATGGTACAAACAGTGCTCCCCTAAGTTCCCGAGTGAGGGAAGCTCCTCGGTTGGGGACTTGCAAGATCCAAGCCGTTGAGTAATCACGAAATTTCTAAGTACCGAAGTGTGGTATATTCTTCACTTGCCTTATCTGTCTCATATGTAGATGTGGCATCTTCTCTGGAAGTACTTTTCCTCCATCCAGCGGTGGTATCTTTAATCGATGAAGATGCACAAGGTAATGTATCAATTTCACTTGAAGCTTACTTGTAGTTTCGGGCTTGGTCAAGTGCGATACAAACCCTATAGTAGGAGTCCCCCAAGTTGCCGAGCTAGGAGATTTGCCGAAGGAGGTAACAGACAAAGTAAGCAATCAGACTTCCAAGTAAGCAACCTGGATCGGAGGTTCGACTTTGGCTTCCAGTTGATTGTTCTCCTTCTCCTTGTGTCGTAAACAGCAACAAGGATATGGAGAAGCAAATGGAGAAGAGATGATATGAGATACTTTTGCTTTTGAAGAAGTAACTTTCCACATGTTTATTCTTGAACTGGGCTGGAGTGTTTTCTGGTTTCCTCTAGAGTATAAGGCCGACTCAAGAATTTGAGGGTCAAAACAAGTCCATCAAATCTAAAGTATGTTCGACCCTGATGATATGAGATACTTTTGCTGTTGACAAAGTAGTGGATGTATCGGCACGTGTTTTGTTACGTTTGTCTCTACATGCTTCCTTGTATCCTTCTCACTTGCCCTATCTGTTCCTCAGACAGATGTGGTATCTTCTCTGGAAGCATAAGATGTTGAAGATGAGTACTTAAGAGTAATGCTAGGTAAGTAATCCGGTAAGGGGTTCCAGGCAGTCAGTTCCTGACTGGAAGCTTGATTCTAAGTGTTGACTGATTGCTCTCTTTCTCCTTGTCTTGCAGATAAGAACAAGGCCAAAGGAAAAGACAGGGAAAAAACATGATATGGGATACTCTTGCTTTTAACCCTGATGATATGAGATACTCTTGCTCTGGTGTGGCTTATTTGCAGAGGTATTATCGGAAGGAAAAGAAGCTGAGTATTTCGAGAGACTCTGCTGAGAGTGCCATCTCGGATGTGAAGAAAAGTTGAGCATTTTTTTTATTTGTTGGTCTACCTGGCTGTGGAGGATGGAGGTCGACATATATAGGAGTCTCCCTAACAACAAGTAGTAGTGCTATTCTTTTACCCTTCTTGGTCATAGCAATGTAGTGGGAGCTGCAAACTTCACATGTTTTAACTTTGTCAGAGCACTTTGAAAAAGTGATCTATGGTATCTGGAAATCTAATGTTGCGTGTGAAGCTTGCAGACAAGCTTTATCCAAAGAAATCTAGCTCTCGAAGTTCGGAGAGCGATGCCTCTTCGATTTTCGAACAAGCAATTTTGTCGGGGATCTGGCTCTCGAGATTCAGAGAACGGTGCCTTTTCGATTTTTGAGAAAGCAATCCTGTTGGGAGTCTGACTCTTGAGATTCGGAGAGCAGTGTCTCTTCGATTTTTGAGAAAGTAATCCTATTAGGAGTCTGGCTCTCGAGATTCAGAGGGTGGTGCCTCTTCGATTTTTGAGCACGTAATCCTGTTGGGAGTCTGGCTCTCGAGATTCGGAGAGCGGTGCCTCTTTGATTTTTGAGAAAGCAATCTTGTTGGGAGTCTGACTCTTAAGATTCGGAGAGCAGTGTTTCTTCGATTTTTGAGAAAGTAATCTTGTTGGGAGTCTGTCTCTTGAGATTTGGAGGGCGATGCCTCTTCGATTTTTGATCACGTAATCCTGTTGGGAGTCTGGCTCTCGAGATTCGGAGAGCGGTGCCTCTTCGATTTTTGAGCAAGCAATCTTGTTGGGAGTGTTTTCTCGAATGTGAGTAAAGGTTGGGCATTTTTGCCAGTCTGCCTTGCCACGGAGCACGGAGGTTGACACACATTGGGACTTTCTAGTTATCAAGCAATGGGGCTGTTCCTTTACCCTTGTGGGTAAGAGTAGGGTAGCTGGACCTTCAAAATTTATGTGTCTAACCTTTGTCAGAGATCTTTGGCAAAGTTATATGTGGTACCCGAGGAGCTGATGTTACGTGTGGAAAGTGGTGCCTCTTCAGAATCCGGAGAGTGGTGCTTCTTTGATTTTTTAACCAACGGCCCTGTTGCCCTTTCTTTTATAAGGGCACCAATTGTGTGTAAGAAGTACATTCAGAGAGTTATTGCTTGTAGGAATTTTTCCCTTACTTCAAAGATTTATTGCACCTCATTTCTCATTCATCATTTCTAAGAATGTCTGGCCCATCGGACCGTCGTTTTGACTTGAACTTTGGTGAAGAGGCAGCCATGCCTTCTCAAGACAACATATGGCGCCCATATTTCTTATCCTCTACTGGTCCTCTTACCGTTGGGGACTCTGTGATGAAGAATGATATGATTGCTGCGGTGGTGGCCAGGAACCTTCTCACTCCCAAAGATAATAAACTACTTTCTAAACGGTCTGATGAGTTGGCTGTTAAGGATTCTCTGGCTCTCAGTGTTCAGTGTGCAGGTTCTATGTCTAATATAGCCCAACGCCTATTTGCTCAAACCTGCCAAGTTGAATCATTGGCTGCTGAAGTGATAAGTCTCAAACAGGAGATCAGAAGGCTCAAGCATGAGAATAAACAGTTGTAGGAATTTAATGGTTAGATTTTACTTGATCATCAGAGGTTTGTGGGTTTGCTCCAAAGGCATTTATTGCCTTCGTCTTCTGGGGCTGTACCGTTTAATGAAGCTCCAAATGATCAACCTTCGATGCCTCCTCCTTATGGGGTTCTGCCTAGTACTGAGGCTCCGAATAATCACCCTCTGGAGCCTCTTCATTCTGGGGCTCTGCCGACTGCTGAGACTTCTCCTGAGCAACCTTTGTGAAGGCTCCCTCTTGTTTGTTTATTTTGATTCATGTATATGTACATGTTTGTAACTTATCAAAGATATCAATAAACAAGCTTTGCTTCATTTCAACGTATTGTGTTAAATACACCAAGGCCTTCTTCACCAAGTTCTTTGAATTTTTCCTTTTGTTGAAGCTTGTATGTTGAAGCTTTGTGAGTTAAGCATGTAGGTTGAGGTAGTGCTCCCTTAATTTCCTGAGTGAGGAAAACTTGTCGTTTGGAGACTTGAAAAATCCAAGTCACTAAGTGGTCATAAGACTTCCGACTGTCAAGGTGCAGTAGCATATGGTATAAGTCCCCCAAATCTCCGGTCGAGGGAGTTGACGAATGAGGCATTTCCTTTCTAAGTGGTAGCCCAAAACTCTTTCTTCATATATATTTGTTATGAAAGTTGTTAGGCCCAAAGAAGAGGAGGCCTAGGCAATTTTTTTTTTCGAATTTTTTTTTCTATTTTTTTTTTCGAATTTCCAAATTTTTCAATTTTTGAATTTCCAAAAATAAAATATATATATTTTTTAAAGCTTTGTAGGTGAAGCTTTGAGGTTGAAGCTTTGTTAGGTACCATGAATTGATTTTGCTTCACACTATCTTGATCAAGATAGTGTGAAGCTTTTGTAGGTGAAGCTTTTGTGTTGAAGCTTCGTAGGTGAAGCTTTTGTGGGTGAAGCTTTTGTGGTGGGTGAAGCTTTTGTGGTGAGGAAAGCTTTTGTGAGCGAAGCTTTTGTGGTGGGGGATGCTTTTGTGGGTGAAGCTTTTGTTGGTGGGGAAGCTTTTGTGGGTGAAGCTTTTGTGGTGGAGGATGCTTTTGTGGGTGCAGCTTTTGTTGGTGAAGCTTTTGTAGGTGAAGCTTTTCTGATGGGTGAAGCTTTTGTGGGTGAAACTTTTGTGGTGGGCGAAGGTTTTATTGGTGAAGCTTTTATGGGTGAAATTTTTGTGAGTGAAGCTTTTGTGGTGGGTGAAGCTTTTGTGGTGGGGGAAGCTTTTGTGGGTGAAGCTTTTATTGGTGAAGCTTTTATGGGTGAAGCTTTTGTGGTGAGTGAAGCTTTTGTGGGTGAAGCTTTTGTAGTGGGTGAAGCTTTTGTGGGTGAAGCTTTTGTAGTGGGTGAAGCTTTTGTGGGTGAAGCTTTTGTGGTGAAGCTTTTATGGGTAAAGCTTTTGTAGGTGAAGCTTTTGTAGGTGAAGCTTTTGTAGGTGAAGCTTTTGTGGTGGGTGAAGCTTTTGTGGGTGAAGCTTTTGAAGCTTTTGTGGTGGGGGAAGCTTTTGTGGTGAAGCTTTTGTAGGTGAAGTTTTTGTGGTGGGTGAAGCTTTTGTGGTGGGGGAAGCTTTTGTGGTGGGGAAGCTTTTGTGGGTGAAGCTTTTGTGGTGGGGGAAGCTTTTGTGGTGGGGGAAGCTTTTGTGGGTAAAGCTTTTGTTGGTGAAGCTTTTATGGGTGAAGCTTTTGTAGGTGAAGCTTTTATGGGTGAAACTTTTGTAGGTGAAGCTTTTGTGGTGGGTGAAGCTTTTGTGGTGGGTGAAGCTTTTGTGGGTGAAGCTTTTGTTGGTGAAGCTATTGTGGGTGAAGCTTTGGAGTTGAAGCTTTGTAGGTGAAGCTTTGGAGTTGAAGCTTTTGTTAGGTACCATGAATTGATTTTGCTTCACACTATCTTGATCAAGATAGTGTGAAGCTTTTGAGAATATGCAGTTGTCCTCCATTGATGAAGCTTTTGTTGGTGAAGCTTTGGAGTTGAAGATTTTGTTGGGTACCATGAATTGATTTTGCTTCACACTATCTTGATCAAGATAGTGTGAAGCTTTTGAGAATTTGTAGTTGTCCTCCATTGATGAAGCTTTGTTGAATTTCCCTTTTTTTTTTTTTTGTTTTTTTTGTTAAACTAGAAATTTGAAAATGTGTGAGACACAACATATACAAATTTTGCTTCCACACTGTTAAGCAAGAGATTGTGATGCAAATCACACCTTGTAGTAATTGAAGGTTTGGATGAACCATATAAATTGAATTTGCTTTGAAGGTTTGAGAATTGTAGTTGCCCTCCATTGATGAAGCTTTTGTTGGCACCATAAATTGGTTTTGCTTCACACTGTCTTGATCATGAGTGTGTGAAGCTTTTGAGAATTGTGGTTGAACTCCTTTGATGAAGCTCTTGTTAGCACCATAAATTGATTTTGCTTCACATTGTCTTGATCAAGAGTGTGAAGCTTTTGAGAATTGTGGTTGAACTCCTTTGATGCAGCTTTTGTTGGCACCATAAATTGGTTTTGCTTCATACTGTCTTGATCAAGAGTGTGTGAAGCTTTTGAGAATTGTGGTTGAACTCCTTTGATGAAGCTCTTGTTAGCACCATAAATTGATTTTGCTTCACATTGTCTTGATCAAGAGTGTGAAGCTTTTGAGAATTGTGGTTGAACTCCTTTGATGCAGCTTTTGTTGGCACCATAAATTGGTTTTGCTTCATACTGTCTTGATCAAG